>NC_056744.1:677397671-677415171 GCF_019279795.1 Protopterus annectens | reverse complement strand
GGGAACTGCTGATACAGACCCATAAAGCAATTTTCAATAGTCGAGTAGTAAGGAATGCAATTGATTGCCTTGTACTCACCATCTTTCTTTAGAATTTGCCCTCTGCACTATTTTTTTCTTCACTTCTGTGCGACCATCATCCTCCTTATACCTTAAACCTAGGGTGTTTATGCACTCATTTTCACATACGTAGGAGCCTATTCCTGCTCTGAGTGGGTGCAGGCGAGAGGCAGTCCCTCAAACTGTGCGCAGCCGCGAGCACCTGTACCTCTCAATCACTGATACGGTGCACACCTGCATCTCGCAGTGACTTGCACTGTGCACGCACACCTGTACCCCTCAATCACTGTGCTTCCGTTAGGCTTGCTTTTTCTGTATTCAAAGATTAACTTCATAAAGGCAGAATCGTTTAAGGGTACGTTCGTTATTAAATAAATGATGTAGGCCTGTTAAAAAAAATAATAATTTTCACTAACTCCTTAGGGTGTTCCATGAGAAAGTATGCTGTCCTTTAAAAGAAAGTACTCCTCTTCCTCATCTTGTAACGATTTTAAAGGCCAGTTTTTGGAGGCTGAGGTTTGTCAGAGAGTGGCACCATGGCCACAGATAATATAAATAAGTTGCCAGCTACCAGTGTGTAGGCTTAACATCAATACAACCTTTTAATGCTTCAAGGCAACAGTCTTTTTTTATCACAAGAAAATTCATTTGCCTACAGGAGCCATCCTGTGCAAGTTTCAGAGGAGCCGATATGCCTAATACTAACTGGTACTCTTTGGCCAACGTGAACACTATAATTGGCATTTCTTTCTTAATTACTGCTATTAGAAACATAGCTATTACGATGATATATGGAAATACACAATAAAAACGAAGCGATGCATTTATTTATGCATGTATGATTACAAACATGGACTTTAGCGTTATACGACTCAAAGCTGTCCCACTCTACAGTTCTACAATTACACCCTAGCTTTTACACTGCATGACTTAAGAAAAATAAGCCATTTTTCCTTGTTTGTCCTCTCACTATGATGCAATATTGCGCGCTCAAAATATTCTAAATTACATTTCATAAAAGCTACTGTTTTATCCACTGATATTCCAGTTTTGGAGTAGCAGTTATTTTAGTCCTTACGTATATAAAACTGAATCCAAAATTTAATAAACATTCCACCATTGCACAAGTCATGCAGTGGTTAACACTAAAAGTGTACATGGTTTGGTCTTGATGTTCATAGAAAAAATATCCTCCCCCCATTTCCCTGAGCCTCCACGCAGGTCAGTTCAACGTTCTGCATCAATACACGTGGTGTCCTATTAACTTATTTATTGAACTCTGTCCAGCCTCATGCACCTCCTGTTTTTTTTTTTTTTTTTTTTTTTTTTTTGTATGCTGTGTTGACATCAACATTTATGTGTTGGCATTTTTATAGAACTTGTGGAATTTTTTTAGTCATTTACCATTGTGAAATTTGAAGACTAAATGCTTTTCATGGAAGTTCAACATATTTAATATTTTTTACTGAACTGGAAAGCAGTGATGGATTAATGATTGAGCTTTGCTTTATAGCTGAAAGGTCTGGAGTTCAGTGTTGACATCAGGCCGCATACCTCTCAACTGTACAGATTTTTGCCTTAATTTTGGTCTGTTTTTCATAAAATTGTGGTTTTCTCGCAAATTAGTAGCAAATCATTAAAGATTGAAGTTTGAAATGTATAGACATATACATTTCAGACTTCATACCCTTCTGAAAATTCATGCTAATGCAAATCCTGCTATTATATCAACTTTCTAAGTTTGTAAGAGCAATATTAAAAAAATGGGCATTTGTCCCGCTGTTGTTTATGGCTTTGTCTAGATTTCTTACTCTAATAGGTTGAGGCCACTGTGAATTGTTTGCAAGTTCTCCACATTTGTTTGGATTTATAAAATAGGGCATTCTCTTTTCCTTCTAACTGCAAAACTATGCTGTGGTTGTTTGACTATAAGCTGTGCCTTTGTTGCTTAGATTATGGTTGAAAAGGGTTCATTGCAAACTGGTTTACTCACCCATTAAAGAACAACTAAATAAATTAAAAAAATAAATACATAAATTGAACTTCATAACTTGTATCCAAATTCTCTTGAAATACTATGCTTTAATGTAGAAATTAAGATGATATGTATCTGTGCAATAAAATAATGGAGACTGCAATTTGTGGGATATCTCCGTAGACTATACTATAAAACACTCGGCGTCTAGTAGGTGCCAAAAGAGACAACATCTGTTTTTCAATAACTAAACCTGGGTCAGGAAACCAAATAAACAAAATGGACCTATGGTGGATACAAATTATACCTTTATACTCAGGACCACTGGAATATGTTTATGGGGTCATGCCCGTTGGGGTGAAAAAGGATGTGTTTTGCTTTGAGTTCAACTGCTATCCTTAATGGAATAAATACTAGGGGTTTACTGGAAACGCTCACAAAGACTATGCTAACACTTGGTATGAGGGGAAAGATTAGCTTGCTTTTGCTTTCTTGAATTTTGTATTACTTTATTGCCTTCTTCTATTTTGTACATTTTGATTTTTTTCTTTACACCATGTTTTACTTGTATTGTGCTTTTAATTGTGAATCACACAGCAATTGGAACAGGTCAGTTAAGGAGTCACACAGATGATAGCACAAGTCAATTAAGGTTAATTATCTGTGAACTGAAGGTTGAGCTAGGAGCTAAACCTTTTATTTAAGGAGTAAGGCACATTTGTATATGTGTGTTTCTCTCTCCCTGCATTCATGAATTCATGAGTATGTCCTGGTTGAAATAGGTTGCACTATATTTTTCTGACACCAGCAACTTGAAATACATTACTGTGGTCTTATGTTTTTATTCCTTCCTTTATTCATTAATTTAATCACAAGCATACATCTGTGTAATACGCAGTCAATCAGGTGAGTACAATGTGCATGTGGTGTGTGTTTCTGTGTATTGGAGTGTAGGTTTCTAGCAGAAATTAGCTGAAATATTTCACTGTCTAGTATTCATGCTTATTTATCAGTTTGATCACTGATAGACATCTGAGGTGGGCATAGCCAATATATGTGTGTATGTGTGTGTTGAACTGTATGTTTTGGCAGAAAATAGCTGAAGCATTTCTTTGTGGTTAATATTTCTTTTTATTTATCAAATTGATCGTGGCAGACATCTGAGGTGGGCAGAAATTAGCTGAAGTATTTCCCTGTGGCTAATATCTATTTATTAAATTGGTCACTGGCAGACATTTGAGATAGGCATAGTCAATAAAGTGGTTGAAACTAGTGTACACATCTGTGTGCATGCATGCATGTATATGTGTGTGGTTATTGCAGTGGCTTGCATTGTATGTGCTTGACAAGATAGAGCTGGGACATACTGAATTGGCCATATTATAGATTCTGTATATTAATTTTATCATAATCAAACATTTGAGGTATACTCAATAATGCAAAAAGTAGCAATAATTGTGTGTGTGGTATTGCAGTCCATTACATTATATGTGGATGACAGCATCTAGCTAAAATGTGTTATTGTGGCTATTATTTATTTATGCACTTAGCATTCTTTTGATCATAGCCAAACATGTAAGTTGTTCATAGTCAGTAAAAGGCTGCAGTTGGAGTGTGTGTGTGTGTGTGTGTGTGTGTGTGTGTGTGTGTGTGTGTGTGTGTGTGTGCGTGCGTGCATGCACTAGAGGGGATTTTAGTGGGTCCATTCTGTACACCTCTGACACCATCACGCAAATATATTAAGACCCATCATTAGCATTATTAGCATGATGGCTTAGTGGTAGTACCACTCTTTCATTGCTCCATTGTTCAGTCCTTAACTTATGAAATTCTGCATGCTATTTTTGTGAATTCATAGGTGTTAACCTGAATCTTCCGTACTAAATGCCGTACTATGCATTATTAAAAAGCACATTCCTGTGCTGTAGGGTTTACTTCCCTCAGCCTCCATCTGCCTGTTGTCTAACTCTGAGCAAGTCATGTAACCAGTGTCTGGGGCACTTGGAAAGTGGCTAGGCTCACCAATGGTCTCCATGACTACACATCTAGTAACTATTTATTTATTTATTTACATTTGTTTACTGGGAAAGTCCAACTTGACACAGGTCTTTTTTCAGTGGAGCCCCAGGGAGAAAAGCTGCACAAGTACAGTATAAGTAAAATAGTACTTTGTAAAGAGTTTACAGTAAGTCACATGACATTTAGAATACAACAGTAGCATGACACCTATGAACTAACTGTGAACTTCTCAACCTATGTTATTGTTTACAGGCTTCTACTTCAAGTCCAGAAACAGTAAAAAATACAATAGTGAAATGTACATACAATTAAATTTGCATTATATTTCAGAATTCATATGGAAACTGCAGAAGTGGATGTAAGCAGTGAGTTTGTTCATGTGTTCCCTAAATAAATACTACATATAATACCACCATAGATTTTCTGTCTACTTTACTTGTATGGTTGTGTCTTACCAGTTTGTTCTCCTTGATATCAGTTAGTATTATTATGCAGTTCACTAATAATAATATCCCAAGCAGATTTTTTGGTCACTAAAGATATTATCCTATTCTATTTTTCTCTAATGATAGTATCATAGTTTGTTTTCTTAAACATGTAGTTCATTTGATCATAGTTTCCTTAGGAAAAATCTTGGAAGAATTGCTTATTTATGCTTGAATTTGACTGTACTCTAAAGTTGGTTGCATGTTTATCTTTGTTTTTTAGTTATGCAGTGAATAGCCATGGGTGGAGAACATAAACATACTACATTTGAAACTAATGCATTTTAAATAATGCCATGTCAAGTTGCAAAATATGTGTATATATTTATTTGATATGGAGTACTTTACCTAGTAAGAGTAATTCAAGTCCTCAGTGAGGATTGTATTCTCACACATTTTGAGTTTTGTCAGAAAACCTTATGTTCTAAAAAGGAAATGAATGGTAATGTAGATTTACATATTGCTATATTCAATATACTTCCACTATTAGATTGTGGGGTATAACCATCTGTCATACTTAAAAACAAAAGGTGACAGTTAGAAAAGCAGATATTTTATGGGGTTTTCTTGCATGCAAAAACTCCTTGATCATATTCTGAAATGTGAAACTTTGAAAAAGAGTGATCAGGGAGATGGTATTCGTTCAGCTATCATTTGTGAAATGGCAGATATCCCATGCAGTTTCACTGAGATTTATTACTGTATGAGATTTTTATGTTTGCTTATTTATTTAGTTTTGTTTGCTTATTTTGTTTGTTTGCATATTTATTTACTTATGTATTTATTTTTTGTTAGTTCTGAGACACTTTGTTGCAGTCTGGTTTTAGACACTATTTTGCAAATACTGAGATAACATCATCTAACCCAAATGAGGCATACCCTGGAATTTGTAAAATACACATTGAGTCTTTACATTGGGTTCCAGAAGTGGTAGACAACAGTAGCCAGAATTTTGTTTTGATATTCAGGAGTTGTGTAATATGATGGGAGGATTTTAAGGAGGTGTATTTTCCCATGCTTAATTTGATGCTTAGTAATCCCACCATATCCGTATGCATAGCAAGGAGGGAAGGACTTCTAAGAAATTGTTCACACCATGGGTTCATAGGTTGGTACTAGGCTATCGGCCCTAGGGCCTGTTCAAGTCTAGCCATAACAATTCCCTGGCTATTTCTTCCCACAGTATTTACTTCCCTGGACCCCTGTCTAGCAGGGTGACTGATGTGATCCCCAGGGTGAATTTCAAATCAAAAACAATGACCTTTTAATAACTACCCTTCATTGCTTTCAACTAATTAAGGTGTCCTTAAATTTGGCTGAGGTGGACATGACACAATCACAAACTGATTGTACATTACAATAAAGTCTGTGTATGTTTTAGGTACAAAACATTTAAGAAGTAGTATGATGTTTTTGAGGCTGCCAGATTCATTTTCTACCTTATATTGTTTTGAGTCTGGACTGATTTGATATTATTGCCTGTTCCTACAGCCATGGCACAGTGACTGCACATGTATGAGTTGTTCTGCTCACTCGTAGGACAGCATAATATTGTTACAGATAAGATTTTTATTTTTTTTGAGTTAATGCCTTATCAAATTTCTTTGTTTATGTTGCAGTAAGCAACAATAGTTTAGAATCCTCTGTGTGTAGCAGCAGATGTGTATATATTCACAGAGCAGTCTATTCAAGCCTCAGTATTCTGGATATATCATGTCAAAACAAAATGCATTTTCTAAGAAGGTAAGTTGGTTGAAAGGTAATTTACAAAGCTCCTCCATGGGAAAATTAAAGCTGCGGATACTAGAATTTACAACTATTGGATGAACTATGGGCAGATAATTGATGATGAACTATCTTTTTGGGAAGGCCCTTACGATGTGATCTTGCACTGATCATGAATATGAGCTACTGATGCAAAAGGGGAAGGAAGGGGCAGACATGTCAAGAGACCTCCTGATTAAGAATATGAAAAGGTAATTGTCTCAAATGTAGAACTAATCAGATTTACTCGCACTGCATTCTGTTCTGGCACTGAAAAAATAGTTACATTAAAATATTGCAGCAATGAAATGAGTTAAAAAGAAAACAAGAGAACATAATCATACAAACAAAACAAAAACAGTGAATTAGTCACAGGACAATATTCTTGCAGCTTTTGTAGTGGAACACCTTGAACTCTATTTCCTACCTTAAATAAAAAAGACACATTCTAATTTTTTTTCATATGTCATAACCAGATAATCCCACTGAGCTCTCAAAAAGAACAAGCTTTGCTTTCTGTACCAACCTATAACCTTAACACACCCAAAATAATTACATTAAAATAACTTTGTAATAAAACAAAAGTAAAAAGGTAGAAAATAATGTGGATATATAAACCAAAGATCAAAAGTTCTTGCACTGAACACCATCCTCATCACTATCTGAAGAAATCCTTAATTTCTCTCCTTACTTTAAATACAAGTGAACACCATCCTCATCACTATCTTAAGAAATCCTTAATATCTCTTCTTACTTTAAGTACAAGTTTAGTTCCCATTTCCGCCAACCATTCACAATCAGTAAGTCTGTTTGCTCTCACAGTAGGGAATACAAATATTAAACACTCCAATGAAAAATCTTTTAATTAAAATAGGACTACAAAAAAAAGTAAGAGTTCGTATATGCATATAGATAGATAGATATCAAGATATTCTCATGTGCCTGCAAATGGTACTACATGGTAAACAGACATAACAAAATACGTAAATACTTCCATTGAAATAGGTTGATTTTAATATAGTAGCTCTGCTGTGACCCTGCCTTTTGATTATGAGGATAACTGGGGAATGAATATATAAAGGAATGAATGGAGTGACTCTCGCACAACCACTGGAGAATTCATTGGCCATATATAATCAGTTCTTTTCAACTCTGACTTTTTTGTTGTACATATAGACAAGTGTTTTGAAAACTAAGGCTGCTCAGCTTTAAAATTATTGACTTTGAAATCACTGACTTTTCATATTGCTTTACACCATGATGTTTTTGTTAACTTTGCCATCATTTTAACTAACCAATATTCTACCCTTTCAATCCTTTATGGTTTTTGCACTTTTAGCTAGTCACCTTTGTACTTTAATTCAAATGTATCTATCATCTTTTAATTGGATCAATTATTCTATCATGCTCTGAGCCTATTGATTGGTTGTATACTGTTTACATTTTGATGGTTTTTACTTCACCCCATGCTCTGATGAAGTCCTGATTTTTTGGACGAATGTGCTTAGCAGGGGTTACTGTTGTCAATAAAATTTACTGTCTGAGTGCGCCACTTTATTATTTTATAATTAACTAGTTTCTAGCGTTTGGCCCCATTCTAGACAAGTAGCCCTGTGGTGATTTTTTGGTTTCTGGTTCTTGGCTTGTTTCTATGAGGGGTTATTGCTATGTTGTTTTGGTTATTCATTTATTAATGAATTGCAGTGTCCACACAGCCTTCTGATGCATTGCCACATGTATAATCCTGTTAGATATAAGGTCTCCAGAGGTAAAACTGCCTTCAGGGATGCACAAGACATGTCTGATGAAACCTTGCCTATAATACATATAGGACCTGCTGAAGAGAAAGGTATATATACCAGAGACTACTTTGTCTCTGAAATAAGCTCCCCATCCATGTGAAGCATAGTTCCTCCCTAACCCAATTCAAATGTAACTTGCACAATTGGGTGGGAAACAGGAAATCCATCCCTGATTTGACACCTATGTCTGTAATGGACACAGGTAGCCTGTAAATTGTTCATCTCCCAGGCCCCTGCCTCTTTCATCTGCAAAGTCCCTGCTTACACTTATGCAGGTTACCACAACTTGTCAGAAATTTGGGTTGCATGACTAGGCTTAAAAAGGGCCTTGTGATTGTTAGCTTAGTAAGCACCTATGAACGTAAATACTTCAAAACAAAATAGCTATCTAGAACTGTAGGGAAAGGCCCCATATTTTAAGTCATCTCTTCCAAAAAGATCTAGCATCATTTATTGATAAAGGCCCCATATTTTAAGTCATCTCTTCCAAAAAGATCTAGCATCATTTATTGATATGTCATCACCTAACCTTTGTGCAGCAGACATAGAGTAAGATGACTATGTCATACAGATTACAGCCTCTTCCCACAGAGATCTTTCCTTTAATGAAATCATGCTGACTTGGGTCTGGCAGTAACTTGCATGTGAAATAAGGTCCTGCATAAATATGTTATATGCGGTAGATCTGATATTTCAAAACTATCCCTTCCTAATTTCCACTTTGTGGCCATCATGCTTTGTATTTAATTCAAAGAGAAATACAGGCAAAGGCATCCATATATGGAAAATTTCACAATAAAAAATATCACAAAGATGAAGCATAGAAAAGATTAGTAAAATAAAAGTTAAAAGTATAGAAGTTGAAGTTTATAGAGTACCTGCAAAGTGAAGGATTTTGTATAGAAGGTCTAACACAGGTTACATCACAGCATGATGGAGTGAGTCCCCAAAGTAAGGAGAAACAGGAAGATCAGAAGATATCTGAAGAAGAAATATTACCATGGAAAAGAAAAAGAAATTTAATTTGATGTAATATTTATGAAAAGGAGAAAGGAAAACTAACCAATACAAAAAGAGCAGCAGCACCAAAGATATTTGCAGAGAAATACAGGCAAAAGAATCTGGACATGGAACACTTTACAATACGATAAATAAGAAAATGGAGGAAAAGGAGATTAGTAATGGAGAAGTTAAAGAAATAGAAACTGAGGTTGTGGAGTACCTGCAAAGTAAAGGATTCAGTGTAGAAAATTTAATGCAGAAAGCACCACAACAGGATAAAGCAATGGATATCCAAATTAAGAGGAAATTGCTCCAGTGTCATATCAATATATTTTGAAGCCTTCCTCAGGAAACCAGTATAAACATTCACTTGAAGCTAGACAGCAAGGGAAGGAACAGGAAACTCTGGTGCAGTCAACGTTAGAGTGATAGGCCAGCAAGTTCCTATATGACAGAACAACGGATAGCAAAGGATTAAATTAAATAGAAGGTGACACAGGAAGATGTTATAGAACCTTCTATAGAATGCTTAGAGGAAATGGAAAACAAGGGATGTGCCCTCAGTTTGGAAGAAAATGAGTGAAGAGAAGAATTGCTTGATTTAATAGACATGGATAGATATATTAAGATCAATGAGAGAAATTAGACTGCAGAAGGTTAATAAATCTGAAAAGGTCAGAAGTCTGATAAAACAAGTGAATGCAGTAATAAGGACTGTCTATGGAGATCCATGCAATATAATAGAAGTAAACGGGATATATTACTGTGTTGCTAAATTAATAACGGATAAAGTTCTACCACAAGAACACAGGGTAGTGAGGGAGAAGGGGAGAAATTAAATATCATCATGCAAGTATCGAACAGCGAAAACTATAAAGCAATTAAGACGAGAGGTGTCACTGTTAGAAGACTGTAGAAGAGGGAATAGATCAACAAAAACTACTAAGAAAGATAGATGCGATAAAAGCAATGCAAAGTTTAAGAACAGACCAGGATCTATCATGCACTATTGCAAAAAACATACTAAAAATTTCAGCACAGTCGGAAAAATTAAAAGATACACAGCTAAATATAAAAGAACAGTACAAAATAAGCAATTTATTGATGAGCCAAAAAGTTTTATAGAGAATTGGGAAATAAGGTTAAAGGAATTGCAAGACTGCCAAAAAAGGGGAAAATAGATACTTTTTGGAAAAGTATTATGAAGATCCTGTGGAACATAACAAAGATGCTAAATGGACAAAAGAAGCAAAAGAAAGAATAAGACGTTTAAAGGTGCAGGATATACAATGGGATGAAGTAACAACCACAGAGAATGAAACAAAGTTAAGAAAAGCCTCTAATTGGAAAACCCCAGTCTCAGATGCATCACCTAACTTTTGGTTAAAAGTATTAACATCTTTCATGAAGATTTAGCCACGAGTAAGAACTATTCATATTCACACTCCGAACAGACACAGACCTGGCTAACAACAGGGAAATCAATGCTCCTACTTAAGAGTGAACCTGCAAGCTGCCCTAAAAATTATAGACCAATAACTTGCCTTCCAATGACCTATAAACTATACATGGGAATTGATGCTGACAGGGTTTATAGTCATTTAGAAGAAAACTTAATTATGGCAGTAGAACAAAAGGGCAATAAAAAGAAGTCATATGGAACAAAGGATCATTTGTTGTTAAATAAAGTCATAGTGAAGGACTGTAAAAAGGAGAAGAATTTAAGTATGGCCTGGATTTGACAATACAAAAGCATTTGATAGTATCCTACATTCATGGATAAAAGAGTGTTTAAAAGTTATATGATACACTGATTGACTACATTACAGTGACCATGAAACAGTGACAGACCACTTTGCAATTAAGCCATGATAAAGGACAGATTATTATCCTAGAGATAAAAATTCAAAGGGGTATACTCCAGGGTGACTCTCTGTCACTGTTGCTATTCTGCCTGGTCATTAACCCATTAAGCTGTTTACTTAACAGCTTAGACCATGACTACAAATTGGCTCCTAGAAAACAACAAAGTGTAAAGACTTCTCATCTTCTCTTTGTCAATGATTTAAAACTGTATAGCTCATCAGATGAAGAACTGAAAGCACAGCTGCAGATTGTCAAAACTTTTTCAGATGATATAAAAATGTCATTTGGTCTTGATAAGTGTGCAAAACCAACCTTTAACGCAGGAAAACTGCAGCACCAGGAAAACAAGTTTGGGACAAGAATGTGATATAAAAGAACTTGAGCAAGAGGGAGTGTATAAATATTTGGGAATTGATGAAGGATTAACAATAAAACATGAAAAAATGTGAATAAAACTTTAATTCTGAAAACAGGATTGACATCTAGGAACAAAATCCAAGCTATAAACCTGTCTGCTCTTCCTGTCCTAACTTATAGTTTTGAAGTGATTGACTGGCCCCAAAACATGGTGGATAGATTGGATAGGAAAACAAGAAGGATGCTTCATGCTCACCAAATGATTTATAAATATCAGTGTATACCAAGATTATATATTCCCTTTTCTGAAGGAGGTATGGGTCTCCTTGAAATTGATTACATGTACAGATCTGCAATTTTGGAAAGTTTCGAAGCAAGAGGAGAATAAATCTAAGATGGCTTCTCTGCTTAATTTAGCAGAAGCACATCTGTGTCAAGCAGGAATGGAAGTCAAACTAGAAGTAGATAAAAATCAGGCAGCAACTGAATGTGCCAAAAAACAAAATAAAGAATATAAGGTGAAGGACCAGATGATAGGGCAAGACATGTGTAAAAAGTATAAATATAGTTGCAAGTGTAGAAAACTTCTGGAAGAACCTCATGTGGATCAGGAACATATGCAGGAATGGTTAAGAAGAGGCAGATTCAAACCAAGAGATGAAAGGCTAATATTGGCAGCCCAAGATATTAGTCAATGTACATGCTGGTTTACAAAGTCCATTGAACATGTGAGAGAAACAGACAAATGTAGGTTTTGTAAATCCAAATTGGAAACAGTTGCACACCTTGTTGCTGGTTGTGACATACTAATGGCAGAAGGATTGTGTACTGAAAGGCATAATAATGTGGCAAGACTTTTGCGCTGAGGATTGTGCAAATATTATGGTACTGAAGTGGCTGAAAACACTGGAAATATGAATCACAAAGCGTCCTAGAAAATGATTATCTATAAGATCACCCCTTACCAACAGTTCAAAAAATAGATGCTAGAAAACCAGATATAGTAGTCCAAGAAAAGAAGACAAAAGTAGCATTGATCATTGAAATTAATATACCCAGTGACTACAGTGTCTTCCCAGTGACTACAGTGTCATGCGTACAGAGACACAAAGTCATAAATATCAGGATCTGCAGGCAGAAATGATAGCAATGTGAAAAAGAGATACCCAGACAGTCCCAATAATAGCAGAAGTAACGGGTCTTATAAAAAAGAATCTACAATTGTATTTAGATATGTTGCCGATCCATGTAAGCCCATACAAATTGCAGGAGTCATTACTGGGCACATCGCGGGTGCTGTGAAGAGCACTTTTGGCTGACATCAAAGATTGAAACAATACTAATCTCATGAACTTTAATCATACTTACTTAGGAATGTGGTCCATTCCCTTCGTAGAAACCCAAAAGATTTGGAGAAATAAGAAAGATCAAAATAATAATATATCTGGGTAGTAATCCTGTAAGTGTCACTATTAGCGGAGGGGGGGATAACAATGCAAGTGAGACCATTTTGAGTAGATACGGTGATATACAGGCTATAAATGTGTCCTTGGGGCTGCATCATTTAAGGGACATGACATTTAAATAATATATTATACATACTTGGCTCTGCTCTTGTCATATTCCAAGCTAATATCATTCATTAATATTTTACTACAAATTACTATGCATCATATCCTATGTAATGGTGCCTCCGTCCTTAACCAAATCACACTGCATAATATAGTTCTTTTAAGTATCCATGTAATGTTATACCATGTTTTTTTTCCCAAACATTTTATGTGCTGTTATTTTCTGTTATACTATTTATTGAATGTATATATGTTTTCTGTTATACTGTTTATTGAATGTATATATGTTTTTCTGGACATAATTTGTATTTTTATTCTCTGAACTTCTGAATATGCTGTACAATGCTATGCTATGTTTTCTCTGACTAACTATTTTATTCTCATTAATTTATACATTATTTATTTTCTGGAGATTTTCTCCTTGGGCCTTAGTTGAAAATGGGTTGTATGCCCAGACGTACTTTCTGAGTTACTAAGTGCAATCCCTCAGTTAATCAGTCAATCAATAAATACATCTGAACATTGAAACAGAATTCATAGGCAAAACATGTGTAGCTGTTTCCAGGCATTAAAATTAGAATCCACATCAGAGGCAGGATGGTGATTGTGAAATGATGGGCATTGTTCTTCTATTCATTTGGCTCCTTGAGTACTCAGGTTTAGGGGATTTAAAATGGGTATGCTATGTTGTAGGAACCTGAGATATTCAGTATAGGAGCAGTTATTCCTACACTATTTTGTCAAATGTGCGTGGAAATATTGGGTATATATGAGGCATTTGATTGGGCAGACTGCTGGATGATAATTTTGTTAGACCCAGAGATGAAAAAAAAAATACATCAACAATTACTGCTCAAAGACTAATTTTTTTGGCAGAAATACACAAATGTTCAATTTAAACTGTGCTGACAGTTATTTAATATTGGAAAGCTTGAGTGATTGAAAGATACATGTTTAAATCTAGCTTCATGACACTATGACTTTGAGGTATAGTTTTATGAATTTGTATACCATTGCATTATAATATGGAATATGCAGTTGCTGAGGGTCACTGTTTTAGCACTAACAGCTTATATGACACCATCCTGAAACAAGGACAACCTTAACATTGTAATAACAATGTAACAGATTTTGGATGGAATAGTATCGACCATGGTTCTGTTGACATCAAAGCATCTTTTGTATGGAAGTTAAGATGAATACATATTGCTGTCTACCTATACATGTTTGATGAGGTGTGTGTTATCACAATTTTGTTTTTCAGCTCTGTGGCCTTCTAAAGGTACATTTTGAAACTCTGGAATTTCCTATTTGCTAATCAATCCAGATATGTCTAGTTTTGTTCTCTTGTGTTTCTTTTGTGTAATTTTTCCATGCCGTACTATGTTGATAACCTAGAGATACAGAAAAAGTTAGTATTATGTCATTACAGCCTCCTTTCCTGAATAAAAACATGCAGATTCTTTAGTTTTTCTTTAAATACCATTCTAGCATGGATATAGCACCCTTTTATTCCCCTACTTTTAAAATGAAAATACTTTCTGTTTGTGGATGAGTGCATGTGTTCTGCAATAAAACTTTCAGTAACCATAGTTACAAACGTGAAATATATCATTGTTTTTCAAAAACTGATGCACATTTTTGTGTGTTTCTATCTATATGTATTACTCTAAAACATTTGGCCTTGGTAAGTTGCTCATTTTGTAAACAAACCTCTACCTTTGCCATTTAGCATTTCATCCTTTCACTCCTTGCCCTGCCCCTGTGTATTAACCATTTGACATTGTACTCTAATGCCAACCAAGGTAACAGTCACTGCAGAGATGGGAATAGGCCCTGGGTGTCACAGTGCCTGTCCCTCACGAGAATGGCAGTAAACAGTGGTTGAATGTTTGCCTCATAGGTGCATGGCCAGGAACCTGCAATGAGGAGCATAATATCCATTACCTAAAGTATGACATTGTCTCCCAAGACAGGTGACTGCTTCTTATAGTTGATAAAGGGGAATGATTGGGCCTGCTGTGTACATGGGAGGTGGATGTTCAGCAAAGAACATCCAGAGTTGTAACAAATTCACAACAGACTGACTGCCACAGGATACACAAAGAGACAAGGATAGCTTTACTGAGAGAAGACTGAGGTAGAATACATGGCCAAATAAAACATTTTAAAACCAGTTTATGCAATTGTAGAACATTTTAAGTACACAGTATAAAGTAATCAATTGTAGAACATTTTAAGTACACAGTATAAAGTAATGAAGCTATTGTTTATCTAACTCAAAATGCCACAGAAAGTTAAACAGAAGAAACCTATAAAATTTCTTAGCAGTGTTTTTTTATTGGTTCCCCTGAGCTCGGTCTTCATATCTATTCCACATTTGTGAGAAGAGAGAGACTACACACATCTACCTATTCATTTATCCATCTGTAAAATGAATGTGTACCAATCCATGGGCAAATGTATGCATACCTCTCTCTCTAGTCTCTCTCTCTCTATTTGTGTGTGTGTGTGTGTGTGTGTGTGTGTATGTATGTATGTATGTATGTATATATATATATATATATATATATATATATATATATATATATATAAAATTTACATGTGTATCTATATCGTGTATATATAGGTTTATATATATATATATATATATATATATATATAGATATATATATATATCTATAGATATATATATATCTATATATAGATATATATATATATATCTATATATATATATATATATATATATATATATATAGATATATATATATATATATATATATATATCTATCTATATATATATATATATATATATATATATATGTTGGTACTTGGCTATCGACCCTAAGGCCTATGCAAGCCTAGCCATAACGATTTCTTGGAAATTTCTTTCCACAATATTTACTTCCCTGGACCCCTGTCTAGCATGGCGACTGACATGATCCCCGGGGTGAATTTCTATCTCCCATCCAATCATCAAAGTTCCTTTTGAAGAGGGCCAGTGAGGCACTCTGCTTGACATGTATGGGCAGTCTATTCCAGAGTATGGTGAGTCTCTAGGTCAGGAACCTATCCCTCCAGCACGTTTTGTTCATTGTGATGATAAGGTTTAGATCCCTGGAGCATGTGGCTCTGAGGGATTGGGATTTCTTTAAGTGGAGCATGTCCAACAGCTCAGGGTTTGACATAGCCATGTATGTTAAGCAGAGATCGTCTCTGAGTAGACGATATGCCACAGAGTATAGCTGGAGTTTTTTTTAGACTGTCAGCATATGGCATCTGCTTTAGGCCTGTGATTCTTTTAGTCAGGTATTTCTGTGGCCTTTCCAGCTGTTGCAGATGTCTTGTGAGGTACATACCAAATGGGGCATTATACTCTATAATGGGTCTAATGAGGCATGAGTACAGTGGGACAATGACCTCTTTTTTTTTTTTTTTTTTTTTTTTTTCTGGATGAAAAGCCCTTAGTGATGAAGTGTGCCACATAGGATTTCTTGACTGTTGTGGCGATGTGGTGGTTATTGAAAGCGAGACCACTGTCCACTTGAGTCCCTAAGTCTCTCATCACACTTTTGATGTTTAGTGGTAGTTCATGGGTACATGTTTTTTTCCAAAGGGGATAACTATACATTTCTTGGCATTAAGCTTGAGCCCATGGCTCTGGCACCAGGCATCTGTTTCTATAAGGCCCTTTTGTAGAATATCTACATCATTTGGGGATTCTATAATGGCTCCCAGTTTGCAGTCATCTGCAAACTTTGTTAGCCAGAGTCCCTTAGTGTTGGCTTGTAATTCAGAGAAGTAGATGCCAAACAAGAGTGGTCCCAGGACTGAACCCTGAGGTACTCCACTTGTCACTAGACATTCCTGCAGCTCCAGTGTTGCTGTAGGTCTCTTAGCAGCCTCCCTGACCAGTTTTTGTCTTGTCTTTTCATCCATTTTGGAGGGACTATATAAATATATACACACACACACCACTGTTAAAATGGCAGGTTTTTGTCATATAAAAAAATTAAGACCACAATAAATCACTTAAAAGCTTTCACACCTTTAATGTGACCTATAACCTGTACAATTCAACTGAAAAACAAACAGATCTGTTAGGGGAAAAATATAAAAAATAAAAACGTACAATAAGCTGATTGCTTAAGTGTGCACACCCTTAAACTAATACTTTGTTGAAGCACATCTTGATTTAATTACAGCATTCAGTCTTCTTGGCTACAAACCTACCATCAATTAACGAGACTATGATTAACCCCAAATAAAGTTCAGCTGTCCTAGCAGATTTTTCCTAACATTTACTCATTTGCCTGCTACAGCAAAAGCCATGGTTTACAGAGAGCTTACAAAGCATTAAAGGGATCTCATTGATGAAAGGTATCAGTCAGGAGAATACAAAAAAATGTCCATGGCATTGAATATACCATGGAACACAGTGAAGACAGTCTTCAAAATATGGGACAACAGTGACATTGCAAAGAACTGTATGTCACTCCAAAATGGATGAAAAGACAAGACAAAAACTGGTCAGGGAGTCTGCTAAGAGACCTACAGCAACACTGAAGGAGCTGCAGGAATGTCTGGCAAGTACTGCTT
>NC_056744.1:677110171-677395171 GCF_019279795.1 Protopterus annectens | reverse complement strand
CGGCTTATCTGAACTGTCTCAGACTCAGCTGATCTGCAGATGATGTCATCAGAATGTTGACAGTTGCTATGTGTTACTGTCAGAAGCTGAAAGGCAGGATGGAAATTTTAGAAAACAGCTGTTGGTTGACTTTCAATATATGAAATGAAAATTAGAACCAGAACAGTTGTGACAGTTAGGTTAGTCTATTAAAGAGCCTGAAGACAGTTAACAGTTAATTGTTAGTTACATTTGTCAGTAGTCAGTTGTTGTCAGTAAACAGCCAGTGACAGATGTACCGTGCAGTGGCTGCCCAAAAGGACTCTCCAAATACTGTAAGCCTACCTTTGGTCTGTTGTAGTAATTTAGTTTAGATCAGGGACAGTGTCCTTTAGTTAGAAAGAAAATTATAACTAATCAGTTAGATCAGTTGGAGTTTTTCTAAATGTTGGATTTCTGTCCTTCAGTATTGATTTCAATTTCCTGGTGACTGAGCTCCATTTGTTTATTGGAAATTACTGTTTTAAATTTTTAATAATTTTGCTCAATATTAAATATTTTTATTAGCTTACATTGTGGCTGGTCAGTCAGTTTTTTTTTTCCTTTGGTAATTTGAGTGTGTTTATACTTGCTTTGATAATTCTCAGGGCCAGTCCGAAAGCCTGGCTGCTTGGGTCATTTGCTATTTGTTTTAATATTTAATTTTCATAACTGGACACCCCTTTAAAGTGGCATGAAGACACTCTGGTGGCAGCATTACTATATTATTTTGGTGGCTTTCCCAGAAGTGTTTGGATGTGTGATATTTAATTGCGAGTGTATCAGAGATTTTAGACTGGGACACATTGCTCTAAAGTAGGTAATAAGGAGTTGCATTAGGGGTAGACAGAAATATACAGTCCAGTCCCAGGGTATAGAGCATGCTCATGTTGTGCTCGTAGAGGAAAATTGTGAAATATTACACCTGTTTAAGTGACAGTCTTCACATTGGAGTCAGTAGTGAGGACTGAAGCTCCTTAGTTACTGACCCAGGATAGTAAAGGCCATCACATCATTTGGTGGCAGTTCCGTGGGATACCATTTGGACATCACATATGCTAAGTGCAACAAATCAAGTAGGCTAGTGCAGTAGAAAGCAAATACACAAGAAACAAAGAAGCCTGTACCTGTCATATACTGCTGAATGGTAAGTCAAATCAGGCATGAAATGAAACCAGACATTCTCATTCTGTTACAGTTGCAACTTTACTCAAATATAGCCTTTTACATTGTGTTGTGTTGTACTGGCCAGCAACATAGAAACAGTTAGTGTTATTGGTATGTAACTTAGGGAAATAGCAGAGAAAGCTTTAGTTTAGGATTAAGTTAGGATTGTGTGCAATTTCAACATATTCTTCTTCCTGATTGCAGTTGTTGTTTTCATTTTTATGTACATAATCAGTTTTCCTTATGTCAGGATAAAAAGTTCTTCAGCAAAAGATTAAACTAATTACAAGGAAATAATATGACCTCATAGATGAATAAATTGTAATGTTTGAACATACAGAGCCTAAGGCAATGGTGGACTACATTAATCCTGTTTTAATGAAAATGCCTTTAGCAATGAATCAGCTTTAGATGTAAAATTCTGAATGAACACAATATGATTGTCTGGCAATTTTCTGAAATGGGAAGCCCACATTTTATAATGAAACTCTGCTAATCCCTTTTCTGTCTAGTCTGAATTTACACAAAACCATAGTAAGTACATGACAGTGCACGTTCCTTCGCAGTTTGTACAGAGGATTAAGGTTATGAACTGTTAACAAGCTGCTTCTTGTAGTTCAGAGTTTGATTGTATCACCCTCTGTTTGCTTACTGCATGACTCCAAGCAAGGCACTTAATTACTCAGTGCTCTGGGGCAAATGGGAAATTCGGCTTTAATCCTCAGTGGTTTCTTGGACAACATGCATAACTACATGTGAACTTAAAAGCCCCTTCAGATTACTAAAAGTTCTTGTATTTGTAGTGGCATTTATTCAGCATATTAAAGGAATGTAGCAATTGCAATTAATATGAGGCAAGATCACACATTTAGTTATCACAACACATATAATGCACTTGGTTACAAATGCCTGAAGCCAAAATTAAAGTGAGGGATAGAATTTTGTTTCCTCGCCAAACCCCTTCCTATCCAATAAGTTTCACTATCAGATAACATAGGTTTGTAAGTAGTCATTTATTCTTTTCTCATTTGCTTGTTCCCAGGTGACCATTAAGTAGTCATTTCCATCATTAGTGAAATTGACTATGTCAGTATTTTGCAAGAAAATCTCCTGTATGCATGTCTGCATGTTTGGGTTGCAGCATATTGCATCAATCAGCAACAAATACTTAAAGTTCATTTGTATATGTGTCTCCCTAATTTTAATGCATATTTTGAACATGCTTTTTTTTATTTTGATTCCTTGCTTTTCTTTGCATTGTAATATACAACTATTACTACTTAGTTCTTACACCTATTTTCACTCTTGTATTGGTAATATTTGCTCTGCTTTTGTGCATGTGAACTGAATGTGAAAAAAAATCCCTTGAGATCAGAATTCTACTGAATAAATAACTAGCTAATTATAATGAATATCTCGCTTCCTTAGAGCTGCCAATCATTTAAAACAGTGTCAGAAACTAACAGTCCCTTCTACTCGGTGGAGTCCTTACTCCATCTTTGACTTATCCCTAGTTAATGATCACTTTTTAAAATAAAACTATCCATTATAAATATATATTTTAAATGATGCTGTAACATTCTTATACCAGATGCAAGCTGATATATCACTACAGAAAAATATGAAAAAAGAAATGGTCGACTTTTTTTGTCTAAGGTATCATAGAAGGAATGCTGATTTCAAGTGAGTCAGAAATTCAACACCATGACACCTAAAGGAATGATGAATACAAACATGGAACAATGCACTTATGCCTACAAACCACAATCTACTACCTACCGATATGCTTTTTTAAAGACTCATTTAAATAGTCTCACCATTTAGTGTACATATATTATGTTTCAAAGCATTATGTCCAATAAAAAGTCTCTGTTGTGTCTAACTTAAGGAAGGTAATAAAGAAAGGTGAAATAAAAATAGTTAAAGTTTTGCAACAGATGCATATAGAAGCCAATAAGCAAGACACAGGAAAACAATGAAAACTATACAAAAAAAAGCTACATATTTCCATTTATTAGTGTCACAACAGATACATTTCTCCTGAAAAACAAAAGCTTTATCACACTGGCTTATATTCATAAGCACAGTGAAATATAGATATATAATAACGCACTTGGGCCTGTAATCCTGACTCCACCATTTCAAGACTGTTTTCGCATTTATTAGGCCTATTTAGTGTTTTGAATTATTTAGATTCTGAAGAAACCTCTGTTGTATTTATCTCAGCAGCAGCTTATTAGGTAGCAAAAAAGCTAAAAAAGAAGTCCCACAGCATCTGCTGTGGCATCTGCCATCTATATGCATAGATTATTTCTATCCTTGTGCTGTTAGCACGTTCTGAGTATGCAGCTATTTCTGCACTCACACGGATACACGCACACAAACACACATGCGCGCGCACACACACACACACACACACACACACACACACACACACCAATTTTCCATATTCCACGTGAGAGGCTTGATTTGTTGTAAAACCTACACTCACCAACTAAGGTAGAAAGTGGCCTTCTCTCTCATCTGTTTTATATCTCCAAACCAATCTTCAGTCTTATACATTCACATTCGTATCCTCCTGGCAATGGTAGTTTTCACTTACTTCATTTGAAATAACTTGTGTAGGAATTTGGTTTATCATATCTCCTATCAGCTCTCCCTTAAAATAAATAAACATAACGTTTGTGTTTGTATTCTCTTGAGTGATGTTACCATTTTTTAAGCAGAAACATTAAGTAGAATTTGTAATATTTATCTATCTGTGTGGAGACACGCAAGTAAAGAATGTAGAAATGGAGACGTTTTGTTTAACAATATTTTTCATTGGTTTTGTCAGCTTGTAATTTTATATAGATGAATAAATTAAAATACAATAAATAAAACAGCTGGCAAATGCAATGTATTAATAATGCTTGAATGCGTAATTTAGTCTGTCAGGGGAAATCAGGTTCACAAAGTTTTTGAAAACTGGCCCATAGACTTAGAGAATCATAACAAAGTCTTCACAGAACTAACAGATTACAGAAAATGAAATATTATCTTTGTTTAACTGGTTCTTGGTAATTTGTTTCACCTATGATAGTACATTTTATTCAAGTAGATAACTGTAGTATTCAAAATATTACAAAGGTATATACACTATTCATTTATAATGTTACTGTTCTTAGTTTCAAAGTGCCTGCCTCAGATTCCCATGTGGTCCTGAATGCCATAAAAGATGCTTAATGCCATGTGATACTGGGAACCTGTGGGACAGACCGGTGACATCTATAAGCCATAAGCCACCAGTTTTGCAAGCATGTTACAGGCATTATGGTTCAACATCAGTTGTGATGTATAAGTTTAGCAAAAGGTTTATAGTTGTATACATACCCTATATTTGGATCTCATTCTATTTAAAAAAATATATATATATTTTGGGGAGAAACAAAAGCCTGACATGGACTTGCCCATGAAAATATTATTGAATAATATCACAACAGTGTGTCTGAATACATGTGAGGATGTTAAGTAAACTTAGGATGACTATAACTAATACAACTACAACCAGGTTTAGAGGTTGGAGTCTGAAAAAAGCAAGTTACTGTTATGTAAGAAAATAATGTGCTAAGGTAACATTGTCAGATAGAATTATGTTGCAAAACTTCTAATGAACTATTGAAGGAAAATCTGTCTAAAATGACATATGGCTTCTCAAGAAGTGGTTGCCATAATAAACATTTTCTTAACATCTTTGGAAAGGATTCATTGACAAGATCCACAATTGTACAGGATTACATGGTAAGGGCCACTTAACAAAGCATTGCACAATACATAAGTCTCCATAAATCCAGTAATTGCTGTTTATGAAACTGCATACATGAAACAATTATTTGCAATATATTCTGGAATTCCAAAACATGTGAATCATGAAGTACAGATTGCAGAAGTCAGAGAAATGTATGTAAATACAACTGAATACTCATGCCACAGAAAACATCCACAGCTTACCATATGATGCTATACAGCATTACATAGCTGAGCAACAAAATCATCAGTAAAGGAAACTGCAAAATACTATAATTTAGACAGAGGAATGCTTACTTATATCCCATAGCCGTGTATTCATAGGTGGCCCAGTGGTGACAATAGCCTCGCATCAATGGGAATGACTGTAGCACCAGATTTCTTAAGTTGTATTATATGCAAATCTGCTCTACTTTGCTGACATAGCCAGACAGACTGAAATATTTATGAACTACCCTTGGCCATATATGATTAGTGGAGACAAGTGGTATTGAATGATACTATGTTTGCACCAAGTTCCAAGTATATTATCAGTTAGAACTGAAGGGGGTGACCGACCCTCCTACTGTAATGGACTTTGCTGTCAAAATGCAATGTACATTAGAATGTAGAGACAGATTTGAAGCAGGAAATGTATAGTATTCTATCCTTCAACACCCCACACTTTTTCTTAAAGCACCTACTTTGAAGAGCTGCTTTTCATAGGTTAATACTAAGCTAACTGCCCTTGTGAGCCATTTTAAGCCTAGCCAATTATCCCTTGTGAGACTCAAACCCTGCACCTTGTGTTTGCAAGGCAAACACCTTAACCATTAGGCCACCCTCCCAACCATCATGCTGTGTATTTCCATTACTCAGACAGCATGTAGGCTTTGAAAACAAACCAGTTATTCATGTATTGTTGAATTAAACATGCCTTAAACATTTTTGTGTCAAACACCATAATACTCATTATTGTGTTATCGGTATGGCTTTGGTGTTGCAAAATTATCCTTGACTTTACCTTCTAGTATTAATATGGTCATCCTTCATTTTATCCTATTTTGACATGTTTGTGTAGACACACCCGCTTCGCTGTGCAAGCTGATTTATGCATGCCCAGCAGTTCTGCTTTACGTTAATAATCCGTCTTAGGACAACCTATCTCACTGGAGTGAGGCAAGAGGACCCTTTTGAGCATCTAGAACTTCAGGTCATAAAATAGTGGACTGCTGCTATTCATATGCCAGGGAAACTGTTTTTACCTGTAAGTAGCAAATCATTTGCATAAAAAGGACTGATAGCACAAATATCTTAGTTGAATTTCTTTGTAATGTGTAGGTACTTGGACTATGAACTGGCTTGTCTTGCATGGTATCCTGGAGCCATTGTAAAGGAGTACGCCATATCTTTCCCGTGGTGACAGCATATGCAGAGATATGAAGTTTCAGCTACCAGACATCCTTTTGTATTTTTGGGTTTTATCCATGTAGCAAGTTCACATGGATATCAAGAAAATCACAGAAGTATAAACTTTCTAGAAAATAATGTGGGATGATATATTATGGTATCATGCACACATGTATTTATCCATTAGTTTACCGTAGTGACATTTTTCCCAGCTGACTTAAAATGTCAAATGATACTAAATAGCAAAGGTAGCTGCCATGATTGCATAACCTGAGTGCTGATTTGCATCCCCAAGTTACCCACGTTTCTTGAGTAAGTGTTAGATTATTTAATTTTGCCCTGTTCACACTGTCCCTGTAATCAATCTCTTGGCTCAGATGCACAATCAGTGTCTGCACTATGATTGCGGGACTTGTGACAGAGCTCCATCCAACATTAGTGCAATTCAATTCTGAGAATCATGTTCCTGTCTGAGCCAAGTGTAGATGAAGGTATGCATAATTATGTGAAGCATACTGGTCATACATCCAGATTTTTGCCTCATATTTTTGGTCTGTTCCTTATAAAATTTGTGGTTTTCTGACAAATCACTGGGATGGTCTAAGGATTAAAGTCACTAAATAATGACATGCATTTGAGTCTCAGACTTCATATCCTACTGGAAATGCATGCTAGCACAAATTCTGTTATTCTAGCAACTTTCTAAGTTTATAAGAGCAATGTTTAAAATGTGTCCCTATTTTGAGCCTTTGTCCCCCCATTATGTCTGGCTTTGTCCAGATTTGTGTGTCAGTATTTTGCCTCTTGCAATGTTATATACACTTGATTATGTGAGTGTGCAACATTCCAGTGTTGATAATTTGCAAGTCAACATTGCTCAAAGGGAATGCACACATTTTATATATACATATAGATCTATAGATATGTGCATGAGCACACACACACACACAAACACACACACATATATATCATTTGAGAGAGAGTGTAAAGTACAAAAACAGTAGCAGGTGTGTGGGAAGCAGAACCATGATAGCATGTTTCAGAATTCACTTTTGTTATTGGTATTCCATTTTAATTTGCAAATATCAGGATAGGGATTATCAAGTCTCGCCCTTTTGAAGAAGATCCACTCTCAGGAAGGCAGTAAATTGTAAAGTAGACCACATATCAAGGCCATTTTTATTATGGTCCAGTAGCAAATGCAGGCCAGTCAATAAAATTGCCATCCATCCCTGAAATATTTAATACCGGAGAAATTTTGTGCATAAAACTCTTTACAGTTTTGTGAGTCTGAAATGGTCCTATTAACTCTATTCAATCAGCACATTAATACCAGAGTGAACTCGCTGATCACTCATTATAATGCAAATATTGACTTTGTGGGATCTGATAAGTTCAAGAAGTTTAGTGAGATCTGTAAAGAGAACTTCATGAAAATGGAAATGCAAGTCTTATACTTGTAAATAAAGACTTAAACCTTCTCTGTGATATAAATAGGACCTACTTGAGAGGCAGGTATGCAGCCCAGAGACTACCCCTTTTCTGGAACAGATTCCACATCTATGTAAAGCAGAGTTCATCCCACGCTAATTTCAAATGTAACTTGGATAATTGGATGGGGAGCAGAAAATTCATCCCTGGATTGACACCCATGTATCTAATGGACACAGGCAGCCTATAAATGGTTTATCTCCTAGGCACCATGCTTGTAAATGTTTTATCTGTCTAGCCACTACTTTCAGTTATGTAGGGTACCAAAACTCGTCAGAGATTTGAAATGCATGGATAGGCTTAAAAAGGCTCGTGTGATCATTAGCCTCGTACGCACCTTTGAACCAATGAACATGAAGATGTAGAGATCTGTTCTGTCTCTGTAACAATATTGGTACAATCTATTAAAAATCAAGACTGCAGAAACTTCTTATAGAAACCCAAATGCTTCATTAGGTCAGCATCATTTAGTGCTTTAAAAATAAGCATATTGTAACAAATAGAAATGAAAAAAACAGACCTATCAGAGCTAAAAAAAACATAAGCCAATGCTTTAAGGATCTTGTCTTTAAAATTCATTTAAAACAGAATATGATTACAACCATTTCATCAGGTGGTACAATGAGTAGCATTGTCCCCTCACAGCAAGAGGTTCTCTAGTTTGATTCTTGTCTACTGTGACTTCTGTTTGTTTTCTCTGTTCTCATAGGTCTTTTCCATGTGCTGCAGTTTTAACCCACATTCAAAAGACATGCAATTGTTTTAATCAGACACACTAAATTGGCCACAAAGGTGTGTGTGTGTGCATGTGCACGTGTCAGTGTATGTGGTGTACGTGTGTGTGTGTGTGTGTGTGATGTACGTGCGTGTGATGTACGTGCGTGTGATGTACGTGCGTGGTGTGTGGTGTGTGGTGTGTGGTGTGTGGTGTGTGTGTGTGTGTGTGTGTGTGTGTGTGTGTGTACGTGTGTGTGTGTGTGTGTGTGTGTGTGTGTGTGTGTGTGTGTGTGTGTGTGTGTGTGTGTGTACGTGTGTGTGTGGTGTACGTGTGTGTGTGTGTGTCTAGTATAGAAAAGTAACACCAACACCTGCAGCTACAGAGCTAGCTACCCGGTGGTGTGATCACTGGCTTTAGATGATTGTCTCGGTTGATATGACACCCCAACCCAATTGCAAAAAATGGGAAATGGTGGTTGTGGGAGAATGGATGGATGAATGACCTAGAAGGTTTCTTGCACACCCCTATCTTTACAACAAAATTGCTAAAATGTTATGAAATTCCTATACTTCTTGATAGGGGACAGTCATTACCAGTAACATTTGGGTTCACTTTAGCCACAGAGGCGATTACCAAATGCACGACGGTAGTGACAGCACATCTAAGACTGTAGGAAGTCAGGTTCTTCCGATTTCATGATGGCTGTGTCCTGATTCTGCCATTAATCTTGCTATTCCCCACTTTGGGGTACATCACAGTGAGCTTTGCAAAGTCACAGTTGAACTCTTCTTATCTGCTCACATTCTTTGGTTTTGGCTATGACAAAAGTGAGTCTAGACCAAGTGTTTTACAGACTAGATACAATGCTTGCAAAACATAGTTTCTATGACTGTTGATTCTGAGAATAATTCAGCTGATATTTATCTCAGAATGTACAACCTCATAGCAGTGTCCTTCCCCATGTTGTTTTATGACAGATTTCACATAATGGTATTACAATGGCCATTATGAGCTGACTTCCAAGGCATGTATGGTACACATAAAATGGTGTTTGCTGATTCCAGTGAAACGCAGTCCTCTTCACTTATGAACTTCCTCAGCCCGTTATCATAGATGCATTTGTTCTAACTTGGTAGAGCATTTCAACAAGCAAATTGTTCAAGAAGTCTCTTCCATAATACATTAATGACATCGGCTTTATAAGCATGGCATGGGTGTTTACATATAGAAGCAAAGAGGATCTTGTTCATGTAGCTTATGTTAAGAAATGAGAAGAGTGCATGAATGAGCTTTTACGCCATACCATTTTCTGTTTACTAACCATAGCGCAAGGAAGGCCAGCTCTTCGAAAAGCAAGCTCGTTGACCATCCGGTGATGCTTCATATTTGGTCCCTCAATCCTTATGGGTTCAGAAACAGTTCTAATGCTGGTGCCAGCTTTGCTGCAATTTTTCTGATTTTTAACCAACTACAAGGGCAATATTTTTTTCTCTCATCCCTCCACTGATGATGCTGTGGTCCACAACTGACCTTATGGATTCTCAGCTTCTTTCTTCCTGCTATAAATTAGGTGCATTTTCTTAGAACTGCTCACTGCAGAGTGGTAGTTAACAGTACCTTGTAGAGTAGCAAACTTATAAAGTGCAGAGGACTTTAACCTGTAACACAAATTTGCATGGAGCTAAGCTTAGGGCAGATAGTTAACACATTAAACAGCACTAATATCAGATCATAGCACTATCTAACATCTATCCTGAACCCTAAACACCACTCAGGTGACCTCTGTAAATTCAAGACCTTAAAACAGAATAGCCCAAACTAAATACAGTTCCTGACAACATGTAGACAGCTTTGTAGCAATGGGCATCCTGAGTCAATGTAGCAATTGTCTCATGTGCTCATACAACCTTGTAATCCTTAAAGAAAATAACACAGTATGGGAGAGATATACATACATACATAACTTCCTTGCAGGCAAAAATGTCAGTTATAAACAAGGTTGGCAAGAACACACACACACTACATCCTTCACACATACTGCTCACCCCACACACCTTATGCTGAAGCACTTAAAAGAAATCTCTGCAATCCTCAAATACTTCCTAAGTCATCAAATGACAACACCTATCCTTCGCAATCAGTAAAGCACACACCAAAAGCAACACATAACACCTCACATGTGCCTACACCTAATGATCCCCAAGAATAAAGCTCATAAGGCAAGCAAACACTTTACCTAGAACTCTTGTTATATGGGATTCTATTCTACGAAATGCAGATGCCCCTTAGTCGGTTGCTGTCTTGATCTAGGATCCACTATATCACACATGCAAGTCAGGCATGGTTGTACATGACATGGAATACCATTCAGTCAGCCAGAATCTCAATAACAAGTACACAAAGCCTCCTTTTACAAGTATGCCTTTAAAGTCTATTTGAATTCTAAAAAAAAGACTGGCGAATGTTTATATCTGTTGGTAGGTAGTTCAGATGGCAGAACCAGTCTTTGAGGAAGTTCTTTCACCAAAAATAGTTTTGAAGACACAGTCTTACTAAGGTGTCTTTTTGGGTATGTCTAAGTGAATAAATTGGCTCCCTGATGTATAGTTTTGGTCCTCAATGGTAGGCAGTAGCCTAAACTTAGAACTTTTAAAAGGAAGGAACCATGATCATAGGATCATAGGACATTACTAGGCTATCGACTCGGAGGTAATTTTAAATGTAGCCGTTTCATCCCAATATAATATCATGAAAATGCTAGTCAATACCTAAGATTGCATTTAGTGATGACTGACCATGCCCAGAGGGGTTGTAGACACTATCTCTATAAGAATTTATGGTTCCCCCTCCACCCATCCAGGTTCCTCTTGAAAAGTGTTATAGAGGTGCTGTGTTTCACATGAATTGGTAGTCTGTCCCAAAGATATGGCAGTGGCTGGGAGGTAAATCTCTCCTTACAGCATGTCCTATTTAAGTCACAGGCCATATTTAGGTCCCTGGAACAGGTAGCCCTAGTCCCATTTGATTTACTGATATGCATCAAGTTCATTAGCTTTGGGTCTTGGATTGCTCTGTAGGCCAGGCATAAGTCTCCCTTAAGAAGTCTATGCGACACACACTATAGTGATAGGGACTTGGTCTGTGTACAGTACATGCTGGAGCTCCTTGATCTTCTTTGTTAGAAGCCTTTGAGGTCTCTCCAGTTAATGCAGGTGCTTTGTATGGTACATTTCGAATGGGACATTATACTCAATTATGTGCCAGATTAGTGCCGAGTGTAGAAGGTTTATAACATCTTTTGCTCTCAAAGTGATGCCTTTACTAATCACGTGTGCTATGTAGAAAGCCTTCCTTACTACAGTAGACACATAGTGGTCAAAGGAAAGATTGCAGTCAACTTGTTATCCCAGGTCTCTTACCACTTTGTGGGTACCTAGGGTATTGTTGTTGATTTGCTTGTGTAAAGGGACATTGTTTGTGCAAAAGGGAATGATGATGCATTTCATTGCTTTCAGTTTGATACCATGACTAATACACCAGTCATTAGTTTGCATGACACGCCCCCCCCCGGAGTATACTGACATAATTTGGGGATTCAATGATTGCTCCTAGTTTGCAGTCATCTGCAAACTTGGTCAGCAACAACCCCTTAGATCTCACCTGAACTTCTGAGAAGTATATACTAAAGAGGCCTTAAAGGATTGACACCTGTGGCACTCCACTGGTAACAAGTGTGCTGGTTGATGTGGAGTCATCCACTTTGATAGTATGTGTCTGGTTTCTGAGCCAGTTGGCAACCCATCTTACAACGAAGGGGTTTGTATTCAGTTTGCTAGGTTTGTCAGTAATACCTGAATGTGGGATTGTGTCGAAAGCCTTTGCCAAGTTGAGGTATGCTGTGTGCACAGATTTGCCCTCATCAATGGCCCTGGTCACACTTTCGTAGAGGTTCTCCAGATTTAACAGGCAGGATTTGCCCTTTTAGAAGCTGAACTGGGTAGGATCCAGGGTTTGGAGGTTGCCTATGTCTTTATTATGAGGTCCATAATGATGCATTTCATCGCCTTACAAATCAGGCTGGTCAGGGTTATGGTTCTGTAATTCCCTGGGTCATTTGCTAGGCTACTTTTGTAAGTGTTGTTGCCTCACAGTTAGACGTTGCATGTTTGATTCTCAGTTAGAGCGTCTTCTGCGTGCCGACATGCGTGAATAGGCGTTCCTTCGTTGAAGGTTGTGCGTTGGGCCCGGCAAGCCAGCATGTAAAAATCTACTGCCAATCATTAGCGGACCGGAGTTCCACTGTGGTGACCCTTAAACGGGAAAAGCCGGAAGACAGTTATTTGCTAGGCTACTTTTGTGGTGTGGAATAACTGTTGCTGTTCTCCATTTCAGTAGGAACAAAGCCTGTGGTTAGGCTAAGATTGAAAAGGATACTTAATGGTGATGCTAATTTATGTTAAGGCCTGTTTAGAAGACAGGCTGGGATGTCTGGTCCCATAAAGGCTGATAAAGGTTGTGTTTTTTGCCTTGGAGAAGGCTTTGAGGACCTGCTGTTCAGATATGTAGGATGGGGTGGGAGTTTGGAGGAAGGTTTGTGATAAATTAGGAGGGGATAAGTGAGTGAAATTTTCACCTATCTGCTGACAGGTTTGCTATCTCTGTGGCACAGTGTGCTTGATACCGTTGGTCACTAGTTCTGCACATGCTTGGGGTCCTACCTTTTAGGCTATGTACATATCTGTAAAAGGCTTTATGGTTATCCTTGGCTGTACTTGCTAAGTTTGTCTCAAAAGAGGCCTTAAAGGATTTGACAAGTTGTCCTATTTGCTTTTTGAGTTTGAGGAGGGTGCTTTTCCATTGTTGGGGCCCTGCCTTTGTTTTTAACAATTGTTGGGGATAGGCAGCCATTAGAGTATTTGCATTGCAAGGCACTAGTTGGTCTAAAAACAGTGTAAATCTTCCATTTTTTTCAGTTAAGTTTGTGAGTATTGTAAATAACTCTGTGAATTATGCACGACATTCTGCAGATTATATGGTCACAACAAATCATTTACTTTTTTGCACAGAGGCCATTTCTGATTTTTTCAACAAAAGTTGAAGGGCAGTAGTAGACCTTAGCCTGCTCTAAAGATACTGTAATAAAAAGATTAATATCATTCTTTAAGATCTTAGCTAAAGTATCTGTCTAGTTTGAGAGACATCCATATTTAAAATAATCATCAATGGGCAGTTGAACATTTTTCTCTGCTTTTAATTATTTTACATTTCCTTCCTGGCAGAAAGAGAATTCACCAGTCTAGCCTATCCTTTAGTAAATGTAACATTCTACCTCTGTTCAGATAGCTGCCTTCATCTTCATCCTTTCTCCACTTGTCCAATTCCCTAATTAGTACATGTATGTTTCCCTTTTCACCGCACATTCTTGTAGTTCATTCTGTGGGAGTACAAATCTCTCTATGAGAAAGTACTTTAGGAGATACAGAGAGTAGTTGGCACCCATAACCTGCAGTCCTGTATCCCTTCCTAATCCGCCCACATTTCAGTTTAAGAAGATGTCTTCCATCACTATCACGTTCTACCTGTCTCACATAGTCTCAGTTCCTGAAGTCACTGATATTAATCTTTCCCCCAGCTTACTGATCTTTTTGGATGTTTTCCTCTGGAGTGCTTTTTTGTAGCCTATTGTTGGCTTCCATTTATTGTCCCTGGAGCATAGACTGTTACATAGATAGTGGCCTGACCATGGTCCTGAAAGTGGATACAGAATCAGAAATCTGGAAAGACAATTTTAAAAAATTCCAAGAAAAATACTTGACATGGAAACGTTATGCAAGTCTCTGCTGATTATTTGACAGGATATTTTTATCTTCTGTGTTGTTAAACAATGTAGTCCATAAGAAAAATACAGTAATCGTTTTCTGTCCTTATGAAAATTCATAATTATACAAATCTTCATAAATTTATTCTGTACCTTGAAAAGAAGCAACATAGTAGACATATGAAAGAACTCCATTTTGCATCTTCATTATCATCATAACATTGTCATCAACCCTCTCTTTCCTGTTTTTTTCTACATGGGGTCAGGGTGTCACACTAATTGTCACCACCTTTTTTATTTAGTGCCACTTGCTTACCTTTTATAAGTCATGCCTGATTATTGTAGGTCTCCTCTCATACAATGTCTTCATTTCATCTTTGCTTTCTTCTTGTCTCTTACAAATCTTCATCATATCAGCTTCTGCTTTCCTGTAGATGTGCACAAACGACTGTAGTCTGTTTTGTTTAACCTCCTCTATCATAATTTCTTTGCTTGAAAGATTTCACAGAATGCATCCTGTCATTTTGTACTTCCTGCACTGCTCTGCTTTCAGTGCCTACGTTTCTGTTCTGTACAGTAGTAATGGTCACACCACTGTTTTTGTAAACTTTATTGTTTTGCTTCTGTGACATTCCTCGGCATAAACTACTCCTGACATTCTGCAAGTTGGCTCTTCAGCCCCTCTGATAGCTTTGACTTCCCCAGCCAGACTTCCCTTCTTGTCAACCACCCCTTCCAGATACCTGAAGTTGTTAAACTGCTCTACTATTTTCCCTTTGTGCGTAATCTTCAGCTTCTTCCAATTTCCTTCATTTGCTGCCATGACAACTGCCTTGCTTATAGTCCATGCCTTCTCTTTTGATCATGGAAATGGTTAAAAAAGGTACAAATCATGAAAGTTCTATCCTCTGATTTTTTTATTGCAGATAAGAGCATTTAAAATCTATTACAGTCTGCTTACCAACACAAACTAGTACTCATTCAAAATAGAAGAATATTCTCACTGTAAAACGTGTAGTAAAGGGCACATTCAAAAATGTCTGCCTACCAGTATAACCCTTTTTAACTAGGAAGCAAGAAAACTGAGCTTTTACACTTTCAGTTTGAAAAGTTTTCAATTTTAAAATCATAGTTGGCTGTTTGTTGCAATGCAGTCTCTGGCTAATCTTTGCCTTCTATTATTCCCTGTCATTTTCATTAATAAAATCATAGCGTTGCTTTTTTGTCAGATAGGTGACTTGCATGAAATTGGTATTATTTTTTCATGATGTGCTGTACAGATCACAAAACATACACATTTTCATATTTTGAAAGAATATGAATGATATTTGGTTAAGGCTTTCAAGTGTATTTTCTAGTTGCTGCCCACAAATGGTAATATAATGAACATTTTTCATTCAGTGTTCCAGATGAGCCGTATATTAGATGCCTGCCAAACTTACACATCTCCCATTCAGTGAGTCTGAAGGAAGTGTTTGATAGCTCTCAGTATGTGCTTTGTTGCCACATAAGAATTGCCAATTGTCCATAGTCTGGAATTAGTTTGCTGCTACATTGGCTCCCAAAAGAGGGGAACAAAGTCACTAGTTGCTGCCTCAGAGTCATCACAGTATGTTTCTGCACTATTCATGGAAATGACGAATCATCACAGCTGTGATATGTATAAATCAAGTGTAAGATATTCCTGCTGTGGAATATTATTTTAGTCCCACACAGATCATTATAACTGTATCTTGTATATTACTCTGAAGGCTTTTTAAGACACTGTCTGATGAATCTGATATAAAATATACACGGCATGTATTTTTCTGTCACAATATGCAGATACATGCGAAGCAAACACTTTTGGAATTTATGGAGAGCAAAGACATCAAGGGACAGTTCATAAGTGGTCCTAATATAAGATTCTAATAATCAGCAGTTAACATATCAAAAGCACCTCACCGTATTTAAGAGCTGTTGAGAACAGATGAGGGCCATCTTAGAGCTAAAAATTACATTTTGGATGTATTGCACAAATAAAATGAAAATGATTTGAAGTTTTTCTGCTTCAAGGCAGCCTGTGGGATGTGATGAATGTAAACAGCTCAGTCTACTCATTTGTTTGGGATTGCCTCCAACACATTCTGTCTCATAGGAATCGGTGTTATTTACCGTTGTAGCATTAATCAGCAAATCTCCTAGAAATCTATGCTCAGAAATATTGCAAACATTTTATCTGCTAGCGATGTAGGTGTCAATCTGTATTAGTTACTTTGAAAAAATAAATCTCACAATTACATATAATCATAGACAGTTTTGCTGGAGGAACATGTTAACATTTGATTTCCTTATTTTAAATATGTTCAGCTTTCTTAACCAACAAAGAACTGTTGGGTACAAGCTGGAATGACTAAGAAGCCTTATACTTGGTAAACTACATGGCAAGTTTCAAGTCACATTTGCCAGAATCAAATCCAGGCCTGCGGTACATAGTTGAATGTATTAACTGCTGCAACATAATGGCAGGACGTAATGGTATGTGCATCACATGGCAGTCCTAGTGAGCTTGGCTGAATGAGCATTTGATTTGTGTACACACACCCTGATGGGAAGTCTTTTTATGCATTTCAGGTAGCGGAAAATATTCACTGAACCTCTTGCCAGCTGCCATGTCTTGACTTAATGTTATGTTGTATATTCTAGGGGAAAGTAAAACACATTAAAATAGTATTGCGAACAAATTATGTCTGCAGACCCTTTGATATAGCTTGGTTGGAATTTGCACATGCTCTTCAGAGTACCAGAGATTAGTCCTATCAGATGCATGCAAGCATGTCTGTATGACAAGTGGAAGAACCATGTGTTTAGATTAAAAGGTATAGAGAGATGGTGCATTGAATAATGTATACTGCAGTATTAATTGTTATTATTTTGTTTCATTACATATAAATATGTATTTTATATAATTGTTGGAGGTGGGCTGCTTAAAATATTGCTGTATGATTATAGTGTGCTTAATAATCCTTACTGTACCGATTCTACCACCTTCTAAATTACTGACATGGTAGTATTAGTCATTCTTGTAGATTTATGTATGTGTGTATATATATATATATATATATATATATATATATATATATATATATATATATATATATGTGTGTGTGTTAAATGGTCTAGTTATAACTTTATACAATGTTCCTCTGCTTTTAATGTTTTCTTCCCTCTATGCAGAAACCTAATCAAGGCAGAAAGAGGCACACCATTTTATTTCTCTAGTGCATGTACATAAATGTGGATGAGTGGATGAGAAAACAGCTGGGTCACGACTTTGTGCTGAGATCAGACAGCAGTAAATTAGTATATAAACTCTCACCATCTGCCTTATCTTAATTTAATGTTATTCAGTGTATTGCAAGGCTAGGTTGAATGCAATGGTATTCTCAATTAATTATTGCGTGAAGATATTTCCTATGCAACCAATTATTGATATATAAATATAACATCATTACTGCTCTCAATAGGCTGTCATGTTCCCTGCATGTTTCTGGAAGCTGTTAGACTGCAGTTTTTCTTCTAAATGTCTCGCTTATTTCCACTACTATTGATATAATTAAATTGTTTCCTTCTCACCTACATGCTATTATGCTTAAAAGGTGCTTGCAGTTCTCAACTCTTTCATGGTCAAGTGATTTTAATTTTCACCCACTTTGTCCCCTGAGCATGGTTTATACCGATGGTTGTAATGTTAAGATAAAAACTGAAAAAAGGTACAAACTGACTGTTGCATATTTATTGTGTCCAGTTATGGCTGAACTAAATTTTAAAAAGTCAGTGACTTTACATTTCAACATGACATCTTTTCTCCTTAAGGAGCTGAAGAAATGTATTCATCTGTAGTAATGAAAACAATGCCAGAGTTGAGCATGGCAATCAGAAAAGTAGACCATGTATTTTGAGAGCCGTTTTAAGTTATGATTTGAACATAGGGTATTCTGTCTGAGAAAGAAATGCTAAGGACAGTATAAAAGGGTTGCATTAAAACTATGAGTAACCGTCCATTTAAACTGAATAAAAAAATTGGCCCTAGGTCTGAATGTGTGCATGTGTGTGCCTTCTGTGGAAGGTTGGGCGCCTGGCTGGCAACTTGACACTGTAAAACTCCACTGCCAATCATGAGCAGACAAGGTGATCCGCTGTGGTGACCCCTAACCGGGAAAAGCTGAAAGAAGAAGATCTCACCATCATCCAGTAGTTACTTAGAAGCAGTTTATTGAGTTAATCCTGTGAAGAGTGTGAGTAAGAAGAGATGATTGTTTTAGAAAGGAAAGCATAATACATGACATAGGTGGCTACTCATTGTGGGGTTTTGATACATGTATTATTTGTCTGCATGGTCTTCTTTCTACGATTTTATGTTCATTTTAGTAAATATTTTGTAACTGCCCAATAATGTTTTAATAAATCTATCACACACTTCAAGATCTGAAGTATATTTAAGTACTCCAAAACAATGTTATAATACTTCTAAAAAGGAGTGATGGCAGCCATTACAGAGGATATAGGTTATTGTTACCATAGTGATTTACTACTGAATGTGGTACTAGTGATGTTGATTTTTTCCTTTCTAAATAAGAGGTGAACATCATCTGCTGCTCCTAGTTTTGCCAGCAAATACAATAGTTTTCATCAAATTGTGACTATAATGTTATGTTCCATCCATCCGCAACCCCTTTTTCTATTTTTGCAAATGGGGTCGGTGTGTCATCTCAGCAGGGACAATTATCTAGAGCCAAGGTTTACATCGCCGGGTGGCTAGCCCTAATGTGGCAATTCTTCCACACCAGACACTCGCATGCACACTCACAGCTATGGCCAATTTAGAATGTCAATCCACTTACTGCATGTCTTTGATATGTGGGAGGGAACTGAAGCACCTGGAAGAAACCCACACGATCACAGGGAAGACTTGCAGATACCTCAGAGAAGGGAACCCAGCCAAGGATCAAACTGAGGAACCTCTTGCTGTGAGGTGAAAAAATATATATCTGCTGTGTCCAAATTATAATAATTAAATTAAATATATATATATATATATATATATATATATATATATATATATATATATATATATATATATATATATATATATATATATATATATATATATATATATATATATATATATATATATATATATATATATATATAGTGTGTGTGCATGTGTGTAAAATATGTAGCATAATATACTTAATTTAAACCCTTTAGCTACTGATTGTCTTTATCAGTATAGTACATGTATTAAACAATATATTGCTAGAGAATTATTCTAAAGCATTATAAGAAAAGCACATCAGTTTCTAGAAATTTTACTTCAAAGTGGTTGACTGTGATATCTACTTGCAAAAGTGCATTCTGGTTACTAATTTCTTTCAGGCCATTTAGGGGAACTGTGTTCTTGTCGGTATACTGAAGAGCTTTATCTGGCATGCAGATGTTTTCACTTGACTGATTATAAAGTAGCATATATTCTGTTATTATACAAGGAGTAGGACTTTAGAATATAAAATATTCAGTTCCTTTAAAGCTTATTTCCTGCTCACACACACTGCTCCCCTTGTCCAAGCACAATTGCATCCCTAAGTGAAGATGGCCAATGACATTATTCAGTGTCCATTTTTTAAAATGTGTCAGTGTGGTTAACAATCATAAAAAATTCAGATTATCCAAAGACCCCTGAGAAAACTACACAAAAAATGCTATTACAACCATTTTATTAATTAAATAAATGAACAACCAGAGTTAACCATAGTCTTAAATATTGAACAGAATTACATCCAATAACAAAACAACATTTATGCAAGCAGCATGAGGACCTCTCACCTTAAATCTTCAAGTAACAGCAGCATTAAATCCCAACACTCACTCCAACACACAACAAATTCCAAATCTGCATACCACTGCTCAATTCTAAATAGCCAGACAAAAAAGGCAGGGGAACATAACAGGAATTTCAGCCTGAACCCCCTCCTTCTCTGCCAATCAACCGGCTTAGCAGTCTGTTCCCCCTCTTTACTTCACAATCCCTTAACCAAGTCTTTCAAAAGGAATAAAAAATAAACATTGAACAAATCTAAACCTGTTCAACTCAAATGAATTCCATCCTTTTTGTGCCACGAATAATCCTTATCAAAATCCCTATGTTCATAACATAAAAATCTAATTTCTTTAATGCCCTTTACACTCTTATGATTAATGTACCATTTAACTTTCTCCAAACCTAAAAAATGATCTGCATTCCTCCATAACAATCTGGATATAATCTCACCATTTGTGGAAATCTCTGCTTCAGCTCTAATAAATTACTAACAGGCTGACCTAATAATATTCTTTTAGGCATCCATCCTAAATGAATACCTTCTAAATGAATTACCATTACATGAGGTTCATTTAATGCTGCTTGTATCTTCTCAAACATTTTAGAATCTTTCCACCATTTGAGCCTTCAGAAAACCATGCCTAGACACCTTCCATCTATTCTGATCCAAACCAAACGTATATCCACCAGTCTCTTTGCCACTCAGAAATGAATGAGTGACCCAACAAGAGAAAGTTTCCATCTGCAAGATAAAAACAGTGATGAACCATAATTGACAAGTACCATTATCTTATGTAAAATAAAAAAAAGCTTTAGATGGCAGTTGCCCCACTCTGCATATCTGTTCAACAGATTTCCCTTTGGCAAATCAGATGCTCTCTGTATCCTAAATGAATGCATCAGAAACCTATCCCAACAATTCCCTAACTCTACAATGCACTCCTTATCATCATCCAGAACTATCCTACATCCATAAACCTGCCATTGCCCAAATGAAAAACGAAGTCATCCAAACACCACTGCCCAGTCTCCACAGTTGACTGCCCACAACACTGGACATAACCATTTATCATTCTTATACAACACTAATTGCCCTTTCCCAACCTGATCTGTCTTTGACTGACTCAAGCATATCAGCAATGATGACTCATTAATACACATGACCCTCCACAATAGTGAATCCACAAATCTCCCAACCAAAATGCTCCCATGTACACGAGCACTGACACTGCTGCCCAAAATAGTATAATCTACCTGACTAGCAACCAAGCTGTACAAGCTTTTCTGCAGAACTGGAAGGAATTGCTTTTGACTACCTACTCTAGGACAATTAAACCTCTCCTAATCTTTAATAATTCTGTACATTTCCCAGACTTTTGTAGATGTCTGTTAATCCTGATAAAGTAGCAGCTGCACTGAGAGTGGACAAATGTAGGTCAGTTGATCTGACTGCTCCACCGAAGCCACTGATGTACCACATATCTCATCAACTGACCAGTTCTTATCTGCAGCTGACAACTGACTGATAAATGCTGCATTATACAACTTCCATGTGGAATATGACCACAGTTTTTGAATCAACTATCCTGTTACACCTTTCCAAGTTTCCACAACTCCTCCAGCAAGCCATTGGCTCCTGCCTTGAGTCTGATGCTGAAATGAAAACCTGTAAAGCTGAAAATGAGAGAGACTATCACTCAGGAACACACCTGGATAAAAAACTGATATTAATTAAACTCTGCAAGACTAACTTCCATAAAACCAACAAAAACAAAAGTGACCTAGTAATGTTCATAGCTAAAACATGAACTACCATCTTATTTTCAGAAAAAAAAAATCACTGTTCTATTCTGCATTCTCTCCTTCCCAACCACTGATGCCACTTAAGTAGGCATGAGCTCTGAAAATGTCACATCTCTCCTTCAATCTCCTGGCCACTCTGAAGGCCAGCTTGCCATGAACAATTCATCATCAAAATGTGCCCCCATACCACAAGTCCCTAACATAACCATAAATAAACATAACTCCACATCCATCAGCCATGCTTCTTGGCAAAACAACATGCCATTAAAACTTTCCTAAAAACACAGACCGTAACTTCAACTCTTCATGTAACCTTGACCCTGTGGTCCCTACTTCTGCTGCCTTTTAACAAATCTCACAATGTCCTACCCAATCCTACTGGCCTGCATGCAAAGTTCCAGAAGCCACGTAACATCATTACATCCATAATTCTCACGTTCGCTTTCCCTTTGACTCATTCAAGCTTTTCCCTTAACTTGTGCAATGTCTCCACTAGCCAACAAAGCAACCACCTCTGGATTTCCACTGCCTGCCCTCAAAAAAAATGTAACACCTTCTTTGGGCCATGAAGCTTATCCTGTGTTGAGGCACACCCAATTCAACACACGTCTGTAAATGTCACTATTTCTGATTCAACTCCTTCAAAACAGTCACCAATCAGTAAAAAATCAATCAGATAATGAACTGGTTTCTGATTAGAAACCCTCTTTTGCCAAATCCACTGTGATGCCAGACTGAACATTTAAAAGTTGCGGAAGCAACCATACACCCCATTGGTATTGCCTTGTCAAAAATTTTCCACATACACACATACCAAGCATAGACCACTCCTAATTAATTCCCAATTAACCAACCAGGGGTCCTGAAATTCTCTGATAAGCTGCACTACATCATCCATGGAGGCATACTGCACTGGCATCTGAAATCATTCGAAGAATCCCCTTCAGGGTAAAATAAATGAGGACTCCATCTAAACTCACCTGGCTTCTACTTGGGCAGTAATCCCAAAGGGGAAATGTGATAACTACTAAAAGATGGTACCATAAAACAGCCTACCAGCCTAAAACTACTTATCCAACAACTTCTGCACAATCTCCATTTTCTACCTCAATAATTTCAAATTGCATCATAGCCTTTTTCTTTTGGCTCCCCCCAAACCTAACTTAAAACCTCTTCCCATAAAACCAACAAAAACAGCAATCAATTCTATATCTATGTCTGAGTCGGGGAAATCCACTAATTGGACAGCTAGCACCTTTACTTTAATGTGGGAGTGAGAAAACCTGCCACCCCAGCTGCCTTGGAAGAGCATAGCTCCTGTGTTCACAAAACTTATCCTTACCTCTGGAACTGGCTTACAGCTTGAGGAGCTTGATTTGGTTCTGTCAGGAATGACTGAGTCCATGCATTTATACAGGTGTTAGCCTAGTACCTACCTATGAACCTATACAATCTGCCCTGGGGCCTATACAAGCCCTGCCAAAAAGGTACCCTGGCTTTTGCCACCCAAAAAATTTATTTTCCTGTGCCACTGTCGAGCAGAGCCACAGAGGTGAACCCCGGGGTGAAATTTCTATTTCCCATCCAGTCATCAAGATTTTTCTTTAAGAGTGCTAATGAGGAGCTTTGTTTGATATAGATAGGTAGTTTATTCCAGACTATGGGAAGTCTCTGAGACAGGAATCTATCCCTCCGGCATGTTCTGTTTAATGTAGTGACAAGGTTTAGGGTCCCTAGAGCGTGTAGCTCAGAGGGATTGGGATTTCTTTAAGTGGAGCATGTCCAACAGCTCTGGGTTTGACATAGCTTTGTATGTTGGGCAGAGATCACCTCTGAGTAGGCGATATGTGAAGGAGTAAAGCTGGAGTTTTTTGAGACGGTCTTTGTAGGGCATCTATTTGAGGCCGGTAATCTTTGTGAGGTATTTCTGCGGCCTTTCCAGTTGTTGTAGATGTCTTGTGAGGTACATACCAAAAGGGGCATTGTACTCTATAATGGTTCTAATGAGTGATGTGTAGAGGGGAAAAATGACCTCTTTTTTTTCTGGATGAGAAACCTTTTGTGATGAGGTGTGCCATGTAGAAGGATTTCCTGACTACTGTGACGATGTGATTATCAAAGGAGAGACTACTGTCCACTTGTGTCCCAAGGTCTCATCACACTTTCAGTGTTAAGTATACTACTGCCTATGTTGTAGTTCATGGATACAGAGGTTTTACCAAAGGGGATGACAATGCACTTTTTGGCATTGAGCATGAGGCCATGGCTTTGACACCAGGCATCTGTCTCAGTGAGGCCCTTTTGTAGGATGTCCACATCGTTAGGAGTTTCGATTATGGCTCCTAGTTTGCAGTCATCTGCGAACTTCATTAGCCAAAGACCTTCTGTGTTAACCTGTAGATACCAAACAGGAGAGGACCCAGGACTGAACCCTGTGGTACTCCACTTGTCACTGGCCTAAAGTAATGGTGTAGGACTCTGCATAGTTGCCAGCTCCATCTGACGGTGGAGGTGCAGTGAAGCTATTTATACCATCCTTTAAAAGGTTCAGTAAAAACTAAATGAACCTCCAGCCAAGCTGGAACTTCCAATGAGCAACCTCTCAAACCTCTTGAGTCAGAGGCACATGGGATATACGCAAATGGCCCTTATGAACACCAGGTGTTTAAGCAAATTGGCAATTTGAATGCCCATGACTTGTTTTGTCATTTCAATGGACAATTTCAGGCCAATAAAGCCAAACTCCACTAGCTGTGGATATGCATATTTCGGCCTTGTTATGACCTCATCAGCACAGCACAAGCAGAGTAGCATAAGAAACACAGGGATGTTATACCCAGCTGATGTCCATTGTTATTTGGGATATAAACTAAAACAATCCGTAAAAACTAAATGTATCCCATGTGCTTCTGATTCAAGAGGTTTGAGAGGTCATTCATTGGAAAGTTCCAGCTTGGCTGGATTTTTCATGTAGGTTTTACTGATATATATATTTTTTGTGACCTTCTCACTCATCCTTTAAAAGGTTAGAATCTGTTTTGGGGATGTTTTTTAGTTTAGTTGCTGCTGGGGGGGGGGGGGGTTCAGGTGTAATTGTTACTTGAAATGAGACTGATTTGTGGTCAGATCTCACCAGGGAAGACCTCATAGTAGGGGTACTACAGTGGTCTCCCATATTAGTAAGCACCACATCCACGATGTTGGCACCTTTTGTAGGAGTGTCACCCTGCTAGTCCAGGGCAATGGAGTTAATAAAGTTGAGAAGCCTTTGTGCAAGTGAGTTTGAGCATGAGTAATTAACCCAGTCTATGGACGGGTAGATAAAGTTGCCCAAAATCATGGTGTTTGAATGTATCTTGACAGACTCAAATAGCTCCAGATAGGAAGAGTGGGCATCTTGATTCATGGACATTTGAGTGTCTGTAAGGAGTGCAACTTCTTGTTTAGTTTTCTAGCACTGAGCACTGTTACCTTTATGTATTTTGATTTTGAGTGTTTTTATACAGGTAATTTGAAGAAGGTGACTTTGTGGAAAAGATGGCTATGGGGGAGTAAAATGTCCTGGTCACTATATTGACCCAGAAGGAGATTGGATCAGTTTATCTGTAGCAAAACAGTCAGGGTTGTAGATCACCTCCTACCTTGCTGATTTATATCGGATCCTTGTAGAATGATGCACACATAGCAAAGCCAATAATTGAAGTTGGTTATCCTTTGATTTGTATTGTGGCATCATTCTTGGTGATGTTAGAATAGTGTTTAATACAAGTTTCACATTGAATTTAGGTGCATATTCTGAGGTAGATGCATATTCTGAGAGCTCCATAAAGTCCCTCTTCTTATGATCGCAAGAGGTATTTCTGAAGTCATTTTTTCCCACGTGTGAAATGATCATATCTTGCATGTATTGACCCTAGTGCAGTTATGCATCCTGCAATCTGAGAGACAGCTAACCATCACTCTGTCTTTGCTGAGCCTGGTGACTGGTGCATCTGTGTGTCTATGGAGAAACCTGTGACTAAGACATTACATAATGCACTGACCTGTCTTAATCTTGTGGCCTTAAGGGCTTTGACCTGCCAGTTGACTGATTCCTTTATATCATCATGTTTTCTGTAGTGTAATGATCTGTGTATGTTGCTTGTTTGTTATTGTTGCAATGAGTGTTACGTATATGAAACCTTTGTCTATGAGGTTTTTGGCATTTATGCAGGAACATTTTAATTACCTCAGCACAGGAAGATGTATTTGTTTGTTTAGGGCATGGTTGTGTGATGAGGGTGTCGGAAATGACAATATGGTGGATATAGTCTACAGTCTTTGAAGACAGGTTAGCCTTCAAGGTTTATCGAACCGGACAGTCTAAGCACTTGAAACTTTTATAAATAGTTCTCAACAGTGCAAAACCCTGCTGAAGAATACACAACACATGCCAAATGTAGCGGGGTCTGGTTCTGAGGTTGAGTGCTTATAGATATCTTCAGGGATTCTCGGGTAATTGCAGCAGAGACGAGCAGAGTAGTGACAACATCTACAAGCACACAGTCAAATAACACCAGTTCATATGTGTGTGTGTGTGTGTGTGTGTGTGTGTGTGTGTGTGTGTGTGTGTGTGTGTGTGTGTGTGTGTGTGTGTGTGTGTGTGTGTGTGTGTGTGTATATGTATGTATGTATGTACGTGTGTGTGTGTGTGTGTATATATATATATATATATATATATATATATATATATATATATATACAGACACATATATGCAGATGTGTGTGTGCGTGCATGTGTGTGTATATATATATATATATATATATATATATATATATATATATATATATATCTATATACAAAATCGTCACTGTGTTCCTTGGTACAGCCAGTGCTATGGAAACTTTTTTGTACCCTTCTCCTGACTGATACCTATCATCAATGAGATTTCTTTGGTGCTTTGCAAGCTCTCTGCAAACCATGGCTTTTGCTGTAGCAGGCAACTGAGTAAATGTCAGGAAAATCCTACTAGGACTCTGTTCTTATTGGTTCATTTATTATTGTTCTGTTGCTGGAATTTGTTCACCTTACCTGATGATTACATTTTCTCTCCTCACTTTTAGAGATCTTGCTACTCGCATATAATTGTTACATTACTTGCACACTTAGATCATAGGGCAATAGGAATTACGAGGCAAGCAAGTAATGATGCCATTTATGCCTTGCTAGTAACTACAGTCATGATGTACTTAAGGTATGAATTTCTGCAAGATCATATAGTCAAAAAGGTTTCTCTTGAAGGATATGAGGTTGTCAGTTTGCTTAACAAGTAACTTCAATTTATTCCAGAGATGTGGTAAATGTTCGGTAACAAATCTTTATTTCCAGTGTGTTTTAATTGTATGTTATTGGAGATGATCATTTTTAGTTCTAGTGCTTGTCTTATGGAAATACAAGAGATCAAGAAATGTTGTGTCTGTAATAGCCCAGAACATAAGACACAGTCGTCCATGTAAAGAGACCTTGCAGAGAGATAAAGAATCACACCTTTTACACTAGCCAAGGGATTTGACAAGTATTTTTTACTGTAAGTTTGGAACATTTCTAGCTGCATGTTGTGATGGATTAGATATATATCAAAAGAGAACTTGTGCTATAATTACTCAAATTAGGTAGTTATTTGCCAATTGCCAAGAACACATCCAACCATATCAGTTTTAGTGGGATATTTGCTATACTATAAATTGTCCAAATAAAAAAATGCATACTTTGTATTTAATTTTAGCCCCTCTTAGTACACCATTGATTTGAATGGATTAGGGCTTGATATAGTGATACTGTTTCAAGGTGTGAATGAGCAAAAATACCAAATTTGCTGTCATTGGTAAAATGTTTTTAGCCATGCCTGTAGGATTATGGTTAGGGGGTCAGAGAAGTATATTGCAAAAAGGAGGATCCTCAGTTCTGAACCCAGAAATGTGTACCACTAGTTATCCTATTTTCTGAGGAGGTGCTTACCACTCAGCGGGTTCTATCTTTCAGCCAGTTTGCTATCCACATTGCCACTCTGGGCTCTATGTTTAGGTTTCCTAGCCTATTTACAATACCAAAATGGGAAATGGTGTCAAAAGCTGTTATTAGACCCAGCAGGTTATATAGACCAGATGACCACTATCCACTGTCACAGTAACATTCCCAAAGATGTTTGTTTCATTTTGTAGGTATGACATCCCTTGACAAAACCAGACTGCCGAGAGCCTATCTATATTTTATTTCTGATATCATAGTTTGAGAAGGAAGATGGATATGATATGATCCATGGCTTTCCAAATTAGACTAGTTAGGCTGATGCATCTACAGTTCCCCAGATTAGTGATAGTACCCCTCTTATGAAGATGCATTGCAACAGTAGTTGTATGTAGTACAGGAACATATGCAATGGCTAACCTTACGTTAAACAAGGTCAGAATTCATGACACAAGGCAAAGTTTTATGCTGCTTATTATGCATGCATTTAAATTGATTTGACCCAATGGAATGGGTACATTTAGTTTTTGATTACACATTTATGATGTTCATTGCTAATATTGGGGTGTAATAGAGTTAGGGATTTGCAGAATTTAGATGACTATATTTCTGTGGTAAAGATATAGCTAATTACAAATATCAGCTGTGTTCTACATTAATATAACTGTCCTGTCTGTAAACTACCTTAACCAGTCGGCTTATCTGGTCAAAATGGAAAATGTGCCCACATTTACCCCATATGTTTCCAACCCAATAGCACTTGGCATCCCATAGCATTTAAAAATGGCCTTATGCACACCATCAGTCATGTACTGATAAATCACCATGATATGATATGTGAGAGGAGTAAATAGGACACCATTTCACGTAGTAATACTGCTTGGGATCTTTACACCTTCCACCCAAACATCTGCAAGATGATATCAGATGACATTCACAGAGATTGCCAATAAATCATTCCTCTAGCTTCCTAGAATCAGAAGAAAACTTCAGGCAGACACACACACACACACACACACACACACACACACACACACACTAAAAAAATAATATTGATACCTATTTCACACTGCCTATGTAGCATTGGATCACATATTTCAGAGATTTGCAAGACTGCAGACCATAAAACATAAATAGCCACTGAGTACACATCCACATTCACCAATGTCCTATTAATTTGTCATTCCATATTAGATATAGAGATTCTGCACTACCAGAGCTGAATAACTGCTTGGGGATTGTTAGCTATCTTTTTTTTACTAGGAACTATGACATTAAGAGGGAACTTTTATACCTCATACAGGTCAGCTATGACTATGACATCACGGTGGCTCTTCTTGGGGAAGATCAACCAAGATGGGCAGTCAGAGATACATGGTAGACCTCACTATATATGTGACTAATGCAGTTCATATTCTGTTCCTTATTGGAATCTTGTCTTCATCCAGAATGCTGCCCAGATTCAAGGAGAAAGGATATCTGGCTTTAACAATTAACTAACTAACTGCCACCCTATGACATGGCTCCAGAATATATCCGTTTGAAAAAAGACGATGGACACAACTATTTGCTTTTTAAGGGATTGACTACACCTTTCATGCCGTGCATTTGAACACTGGCCAAGACCTTTACTTCTCCATAGTGCCTTTTTTAGACAAAGTCCACTTACTTAACATCTCAACACAACTAAAAAGGCCACAATAATTAATTTTCCTGACCATATTGTTTGTTCTACTTAGTGCCAGTGGTCTGAACAATAAGCAAATGGAATTTGAAGTATTCCTGCAAAAAGAAAACATCCACATGTGTAATAACATAGACAAGGTATTTTTGTGAGGATAGTATGCCTCCCATATCAGGATGCAGGGCATATCATGCTTTCAGGCCTATGGAAAACTGCAAATAATAAAAAAAGAAAAAGAACATGTAAATGTAGAAATAAAAAATTGTCAAGAAAAAATGCTAAAATGGAAAATAAAAAATGATAATGCAAAGCAAGTTGAAGGATGAGGTACCATAACATGATAAAACAGTCTTATATAAATTCATGGGAAAAGTTACCTGAAGAAGAGATTAAAGCCATTAAAGTAAGGAAAAGTGGTGTACAAAAATGGAGTGTCAGGTTTCCTGTGGAAACTGATAAATAGGTCAACACTAATGGAGAATATGCCATATAAAAAGAAAGCTGAAAGTGTATTTATTTTTTTGGGGGGAAAGACAAAAGAGCATTTTATTTTAAAATTATAAAGAGTGGTGCAATTCTGGTAAATTTTGTGTTAAGAAAATTGCTTTGAGAATATTAGTGATCTAAATAATATAGATATGAATATGATTATGTATATAATATAGATATGAATATGATTATGTATAGATCTTATAAGAATAAGAATATTTAAGAAGGGTATGTAAGAATTTATTTTATGTAATATGGGTATTTGGAATGGAAGCTTGTGTGAAGGCTGCCAGCCTAGCCAGATAGAACCATTTGTAAATATAAATGTTGAAATATAGGCTAGTTTTCTTAAATGAAAGAATATTCTGTGAAATGTTGAACTTCAAAAAAAGTAACAACATTGTCCTCTGCCGTAAAGAAACTAAAGACAAGCATTTCATGTCTGTCCTTCGAGGTTAAAATTACTTCATGTCTGTCCTTTGAAGTTAAAGATTCAGAGTCATTCCGTCTGGGCTAGCACATTCTTTCTATTGTTTTATCCAAGAGTTAGATTGCTAGATTTAGACATGCAAATGTATTTTTATTGCTCTGGTTTCTGTCTAGGTGTAAAATAATGTAGATGCAGTTTCTGTTGGCCTGGGATCCCCTGGAAGGGTGAAGAATGACGTAATGTTTATCAGAACTGCAATTCAGAGAGAACAAGAGATTATTAAGCATTTTTGTCTTGACCATCCAACTCACAGCAATGTCTTGCTCATATGTAAGTTATCTTAGACTTGTGTTTTCTTTTAGAAATGGCTAGGAACTAGAAAGATTAGACTGTGTTTTTCTGTGTTGTCAGGACTGTACTACTGAATTATTTTAAGTATTTCTGTGTGATCTCGGAACTCTTGACTAGCACTGTGTTGTAGAAAGTATTGTCTTGTGGTTCTAATTATTATATATTTTAAAACCTTTTAACTGTGTCTGTTTTGTGTAGAGATAAGCTAAGCTCTAAGAGTACATTGCATGCATATAAGAATCCTGTACCAAGTCACTCTAATAAGCCTTGACTGTTCAGTTATACTACCAATTGTATAATATTGCACAGCAATAATTGGACACCCTTTTAAGGGCCTTTGAGTAGCTGATAAATATTAGCTGGGTGGTGGCCAGTGGTACTACCACGTAGTCTGGGTAAAAGGGGCATGGCTGGAGAACCTGTGTCAGCCTTCCCCAAGATTGTCTGCGTGGTTGTATAGACTTGTCTGAAAGTGTGTGTGTGTGTGTGTCAGCTACTTATACAGACACATAAAACACTGGTTGGACAGAGAGGATGCTGGAGATTTTAGCTTGCCCAGCTGGCTGAGATCTGGACCCTATAGCTGTGCCAGAGGGGAGTCTTATTGGGGACCTGAAGAGCATGGGAGTGACCATCCCCAGACTGACTGTGATCTTTGTGTGCTCTTAAGTGAAATTGCACTTTACTGTGTGTATTTGTTATCCTTTCCTCATATATGAGACGCCCTCTATGGTGTTAGTGGTGAGGATTAAGGCTTCTTGATTTCTGGGCCAGGGCACGGGTGTCACAGCTTGAATGAAATTTTGTTTAATGGAAACTGAATTCTGGCAGATACATTACAAAAAATCAGATTATGGCTGTGGAAGAAGTAGTGAGGGTCAGTTATGGAATAGCAATAAAGATGTTATAACAGAAATAAAAAGTAAAAAAAAATTATAAATGTGTATGTCTCTCTCTCTCTCTGTATGTATGTATGTATGTATGTATATATATATATATATATATATATATATTATATATAGACACTGTATATGACTGTAAATATGTACCTTTTGTAAACATGTAAATTAATGTTTTATTTTGTGTTAAGCAAAGGACCCTGCTCCTTTTGATAGGTGCCTGAGCTGCCACACATGGGAACTTGGTTTGGCATCTCATTCAAATGACAACACACTCAAGAGTGCAGCAACCCCCTTATGCTGTACTGCAGTATCAGCAAATCAGTTTACCTGGTGTGAGAACAGAATCTACAGCCTTTAGCACCAAGGGTGATTGTGCTACCTGGTACACCACTGATACTGCTGACATTTAACCCATTCATGTCAGGCAGATGACTGGATGGGAAATAAAAAATTCACCACAGGGATCACTTCTGCAGTGCTGCTCGACAGGGGCACAGGAAAATAATTGTCTTTGGTGGCAAAAGCCAGGGAATGTTTTTGGCTAGGCTTATATAGGCCCCAGGGCTGGTAGCCTTAGTACCTACTTATGAACATGATGCTATTAAATAGAACTGGGGCATTCTAGGCCATTGGAACATTGACATTTCACCCACAAATATCATTAAACTTTGCAAGTCATCAGGATCCCATCATTCAATTAACAATAAACATTATAGTCAATGCTTGGATTTTAAGTTACATGGTCTTGTTATGTTATTTTTTAACTACCCAATAATCACAGTACAATTGAATTAAAAAAAATGCTTCATCTTAGGAGTCACTGTATTGGATTTTTGTCTGTTTCAGATATAGAATGAAACCCCTCCCTCTGGCCATGCGAGGTGAACTTGAAGCATAAAATGTAATCTTTTCAACTTTTCCATTTATAGAGTTATTCATCTAAGCTGCAATGTTAACTAAAAAAAGAACAGTATCCCCCTCAAATGTTCTCACATTAATGGACTGACTTGTCTGCCTTATTTTTTTAACTCACATTATTACACTGCCAGGCAAAGTACTACACTGCTTACACTAAAATTTAAGGGTACACCCCTTTAGAACAACACTTTTTTTGGATAATTTTAACTGCAGTTTTTAACCGAATCTTACAGTGCTTAGCATGTTTACTCCAGCTAATTGTCTCCATTCTTGCTGTCCTAACCTGCTTAGGAAGAATACTATTCAACAGGGCTGAAGATATCCTAGATCTCCCATTCGTAATGTGTTCTCCACTTCCCATACACTGTCTGAAGAGAATCTGACCCCCCTCCCCAGGCTACAGTTTGGATGACCTCACCCCTCGGGCTTATGAAAACTGTGCTTCGAAGATGCAAAATTTTCTAAATTTAAAAGGCAAACTGTGTATGTCCTCTTTTACTTATACTAGACCTCAAACAACTAAGTGTAAGTATAATTTGTGGTGTGTACACTACTTGGACTAGTTAGGAGCTCTGCCCCCCCCCCCACACCCTAGTTTTTCCTCTCCTAGTTCTTCACTCTGCTGGTGTAGCATTTTGACTTTTTCTTTTCTTTTAAACAATTTCCTCAATCCTTAAAGCAGACAGTCCAAGGTATCCACTTTGATACATACAAATACTGCAAAGCAAACAAAACATTATTGCTTAAATTGTACTGACCTGAGCAGAACTGAAGAAGTTGGTTGGTGATCGTTTTTTGTTTGGTTGGTTTACTTTCCACTGATGTGGACTGGTTCACCTCATGGTTCAACCCGCTATGCTCTCCCTTGCAAGCTTGGGCTCACTCTGCTCCCATACCCTACCCCCATTCCCACTAACCACTCTTTCCATACCCTTATACTTAAAACTCCTCCCCCAAACCAATTAGCAAATCAACACCTAACCCTACCCCAATGACCTCCCCCAGACCAATTAGCGAATCAACACCGTATACTGCTACATCTTATTTTTAACAGACCATCCTACTATTCCCTTTACTCCACTTCTTCATTATTTTAACTGCTTCACTACTACTTAAACCCTTAATCTCTGAAGCATGCTAAATTCCTTACATTCCACTTTGTTTACCTCTTGTCATTTATATTACTATGCATTCTAACCCAAGCCATGTCACCAACATCCCATGTACCCCCATTATACTCAAAACACCAACTCTTTCCCTTTTTTCAAAAACACATTTAGATAGCTTTTCTAATATTGCCTCCTCACTTTTCAACCATACTTACATACACTTGACAAAAATCCAAATCCTTACTTACTTAACCAGACAGAAGCTAGTAATCCACTCACTACCTAGATATACCATCAAATACAACTACCTTCCACTGCTCTTAAATCTTCTGTTAAAACTGTCCAAGCTTGGAGACATTCATCCTAATCCTGGACCTATTCTCCCAGTAACCTCTCTTCCATCTTCCCCAACAAAACATCTCCTTTTTATCACACTAAACACACATAGTATCTGCAATAAGACTAGCGAATTTCATGCATGGCTGTCTCAGTATTCTCCACCTATCGTAGCCATAATCAAACCTGGCTTAAATCTTATATTCTAGATACTGAAATCGTTCTTCCAGGTTATATAATTCTTAGAGCCGACAGAACTCATAAAAAGGTGGAGCTGTAGCTTTAATCTACCATAACCAACTAACAATAACCCCTATCTCAAAATGTATTCCATCCTTCCAGTGTGCAGAACTTCTTATAGCAACCCTACAAATAAACTACTGCAAACAACTAAAAATTGCAGTGCTATAAATCCCACCAGGACAAAACCTTCCTATAATGGAAGACCTTCTTGCCTGTACTACCCAAAATCTAAACAACTATTCTAGGTGATACCAAGATTGACTGGAATGACCTAATCTCTGATTCCCGTATCTGTCTACATGGGTATACCCAACTTAGTATTAGCCCCACACGAACATACAATAACCAGTGAAGCTCAACCTTATATTAGATCCTAGTCACAGACCCTCATAAATATAAGGATACCGGTATCCTCCACGTTATCCTAAGCGATCACTCACCCATATACACCTATAGAGCCCAAATCCATGACAAAGAAAACCCCACACCTATAAAACATCTAGAAATCTAGCTAATTTCAACCAACATAGTTTCAATAATATGCTAAAAATCTATCAGCTGGACACCTCTAAAAATATTACCTCTGGAAGAAGCTGTAAGCCACTTTAACAGAGTTTTCTTAGATACCCTTAACAGTCTAGCCCCCATCCATATCAAGAGAGCTAAGCAAAATCATGCACCCTGGTTATCAAAATCAATCAAGCATCTGCTACTCTGTAGAGACTGTTCCTGGAAAGAATGACACAAAAACAAAAATGAAACAACCCATCTCAAATACTAACAACTACAAAATTTAGCCAAAAAACAAGTAATTGCAGAGAAAAAAAAAATACTTTGCTCAGCAATCACTTAACCAAACAATCAACCGTCAGAAATTTTAGAAATCCATCTCCACATTCCTTAACCATGGAACCCCCCCATAACCCATCTCCAGCTGCAGACAAAAATCCAAACGAAATAGCCCATCTTTTCATCTCCCACTTAATTAATAGTATACGTAGCCTTATAAATCCATCATCACCTACCACTTTCTCCAGCCCCTCTGATAATCTAGACCCATTACATATAGCTCTGTTTCCACCTCACTTGTGCACAGACTTCTTAAAAACCTCAAACCTTGCTCACTATCTGCCAACAACCTTCCCTGAGAATACCTAAAACTTGCAGCTGATGCAATTTCATAAACTGTAAGTATCTTCATTTATAGATTTAACACAGAATCCAATTTTCCCAAATTATGGAAGAAATCCATCATAACTCCTCTGCACAAAGGTGTCAACACCAACAAACTCTCTAAATATTGACCCATATCTATTCTCTTCCCTCCATCTAAACTTATAGAAAAATGTATTCATACACAACATAAGAAACATCTAACTTATAAAAACCTCCTTAATCTAACTCAACACATCTTCCATCCAGCACAAAATACCACTACTGCCCTCCTTTCCTTCACAGACACTGTGAACAAAGGCCTTGATTCTGGTCAAATAACGTCAGTACTTCTGTAAGACCCATCAAAGGCTTTTGACATGGTGTCTTGTCCCAAGTTATTCTACAACTATCAATTATTGGATGTTCTCTGTCCACCCTTAAATTGTTCTCAAACTGTTTAGCAGACAGACAGCAAAGTGTTAGCTGGTAAGGTAGTATATCTGAATACCTAGTCAATAAAACAGGAGTCCCCCAAGGGTCTATTTTAGGGCCTCTGCTCTTTAATATTTTCTCAGATCTGAGACCCACTCTGTCTCAAAGACAATGGAGTTTAGCTGGTCAGGGTAATTGTCGGATCTGAGACATGATATGACTTTGGATCCAACATCGTACCTCTAGGGGATCTAGATCCCTGGACTCTGAAGCCAAGGGTTGGATCAAAGAAGGAGAAAGTTTTTTCCTGGCAGAAGGCTCACTGATCCAACAGGGGCAGTGCTGGAATTATCGTCAACTCAATTTGAGGTTGAAGAAACGTCTGCATCATTCTGTCCATGTCAGTTTTAGAAAAACTCCTGATAGATCTGAAAGTAGTGGTAGAAGGTGGTCTGGATGACTTATGAAAAATCCTTTCTGGCAGAGTCAGGGAGATTGTCTGGATGGTAGGATCTGTAACCAGGCCTAGCTTAAGGATTGTAAGAATTTGGATCCATAGCTATCAGAATGGGAGAACTGGTTGACAGACTCAAAGCCATTGGATCCAAGGAATGAATAGGATTCAAGGCTGGTCGAGTAGGATTCCGCTTCAAGACCCAGGATCTGATCTCTTGGTTTTTTTAGAGGAAGGTTCTGACAGGGAGGATGGGAACTTTATATGCCTCCTTTTTGAATCAGACATAGTTGGAGCAGATAGGGGTTGAGCTCCTGCAGTAGAAGCCCTCTCAGAATCAAGTTATTTCTCCAATCCGAGAGGGTTCTCAGATTAATGGTAGCACAGGCCTAACAATCTTTCTCAAGCTGGGAGGTACCTAAACAACAAAAGCACTTCTTGTGGGCATCTGAATTGGGGATCTTATGCCCACAAGAAGTGCATTTCTTGAATCCAGTAGGCTTGTCAGATTTTTCTGCAATGCCTGGAAACCAAAAGAACACCTTAACTCCAAGAATAGTAAAGCCAAGCCATTAGAGAGCTTCACGCGTGCACACACACACACACACACACACACACACACACACACACACACACACACACACACACGCAGTCCCTGATGCCAGCAAAAACTTACAAATCCTAAGCACTACAAAAAGAAAACCTATTTACACCAAGGTTCAGCAATTTTAAGTATATTAACTATGTTAACTATCATAACTATTTAAACTATTTGACTACTTATGCTATAAGGAAAAACACTACAAATTTCTAAACCTATAATCTAACACACACTAAACTATCAAATTAACATGGGAGGAGCACAGTAATTAAATTCTAATGTTAAACAAGACAAAGCCAAAAAGGAAATTGAATTATACTGGCTGGATCTTCCGTCTGGCTTTGAATGTGGCAAATGAGCTGTGAGGGCTTGGAGGAAGCAGGGGGGATTTTTGAGTGGAGGGAGGACCTAGAAGCTTGGTTCTGAAGTCTAGGAGAGAGTGGCCCAGTCGGATCCGAGGATCAGATCTTAGACCCAGTGTTGAGGAAGAGTGAGAGACACAACATCAGAGCTTCTGTCTGTCAGTTCCAAAAGCTTAGGATCCGAAGAAGGCTGAAAATGCTTTTGAACCAGAGAGCTTGGATCCAAAATCATTCCATACCTCTGTAATAAGACTTATGTTTGTCAGATCTGAAGGTTTAAGATCTAATGCAGAAGTAACAGCAGACCTGTCGGATCGGAGGAAAACTTAGGATCTGAAAAGAGTCCTAACTTTAGATTTGCAATTATTGTTTGAAGATAAAAAATGTCTGACTGATCATAAAAATGTGGGAAACAATGATTGGAGTCAAACCTGTTGGATCTAAGGAGGATTTAAAATCAGGAGGAGATCTTAGAGATGTCCGATCCAATGTGGCTGGATCCAAACTTTTTCAGACTCTCTGTCTCTCTCTCTCTCTCTCTCTTCTTATTTATTTATTTATTTATTTATTTATTTATTTTTTTATTTTTGGTTTATAATGAAGATAAAGCCAAATAATTTGAATACCTAGACCTTTTGAAGGGTCCTTGAATATCAAACTCCAGCAATGTTATGAGACAAAGGTAGTTAGCAGCAAACCTTTCAATATTAACTTATTTCTTCTTTTGATCAAGTTCTGAAGAACTGTGTTGTCAGATCCAATGATGGTCAGTTTGAACATAGCTTCAGATGCAGTTTTTGTTCTTTATTTTCAGTTCTGAAGAAACGGGGACTAGAAAAGCCAAGAAACTAGACCTTATGACAGGTCTTTACATTTTGTATGTAAGGTTGATTGCCAGCAATGGCTTTGGAAAAAAGAAGATGGTAGCAAAGCAGTTATCAGTTTATTCTTTCCTGTCCACAGAACCTCATGATAAAAACTGCAGTCCTAAACAATATAACCAAGGTTGTAGCAATGGAATTTAAGGAACTACTATAAATGTTGCATTTAAAAGAAAAATCGATAGTAATAAATCACTGACAGCAAAACGGAAAAATAAAGCTGTGAAATAAATTGTCACAATAATGGAGAAAAATAATTTCAGATTTTCTGCATTAATAGTTATAAAACAGTTCAAAAGGTAAAATAAAAGTGATTTTTCCTAGAAGTAAAGGAGAAAAGTCGATAAGCTCGACTTCATGGTAGAATTAAAGAAATAGTAATTTATTAAAGTTAAGAGGAAAAAATAAGAAATAATTTATCTGTCACAGAAAACTCTAGAGCTGAAGTTGACCATGCCTGAACTCTAAAGAGGCAAACAAGATCTGAGGGATGTTAGCGATGGTGCATTATGGGTAGTAAAAGAGCTTGAGAGCTTGTTGGTGGCCATGAGCTAGAATAATGGCTGAGTTGCATCCGAATATTGGATCCAAACCCATACATTGAGGAACAATGAAAATTGACAACATCAGATTCATTCTTTGTATAAAAACAAATTTCATTTTACATGTGTACTGGTTTTCAAATGTTTCAAATGCATCTATTAATAAACACAGAAAAGTGTAATCATGCCCCCTATACTATATCCCAGTTTTGCAACATGAATATTTTATGCATTGGATAAAAAAATGTAAACGGTCCCTCACTTTTAACTATTTTATATGTTCTTTCACCTAAGTCAAAAAGTCATACAAAGTACTCGCATTCAGACTAACAAGTCTAAAGTTGTTCAGTTTATATTACATTTTTGTTACTTATGTTTTCAACAAATGAAAGTATCCAAAAGTAAATACAGATCAAGTTGAAAAGACAAGTGTTTTTTCAGGAGGATATAACCTTTTTTTTTTTTTTGCATCCTGAGTACAACATAAAGATAGTATCCTGATATTAAGTGTAGATGCAGCATTTTTACATCATTTTCAGTATTCAATCCTAAAAAAATAGAGTTTCCATGATACTTCATTAATGTTCATTTATTTATAAATTTATCATTTATATATGAATGAGTTTATACATAAAGTTTACCACATACATAAATACTCTTGTCTATTAACAAGTTGCACAAATTAAGGGCTGTATTACTTTTCTGTGAATTTTTATGGTCTGATTGGGGAAAAATGTTAGGTGTGTCTGTGCTTTGTACCTTTATTAGAATATTTGGGGAAGACATTGATTTTTTTTTTGTTAAAACAGTTTTAATGATTTTAAATAAAGCAAGTTTATAAACATCACAAATGATTTAACAGAAAATTGCATTTTAGAAATGCTGACATAAAAACTCAGGTAACAATATATAACAACTTACAGAATAAAATTACTAAAACTATTTACAAATACATCCATTAGTATTTACAACAGTGATGAGTTTAACTATTTCATATAGGTATCACATGTAGAAATGAAGTTTAGGTTAAACATTAGCATTACTGATCTATTTTCAACAAGTTTTGTAGGTTAACCCAGATATGATAGGTATAGATAGGTCTTTCTAGTTATTCTAGATGTTATAGTTGTAAATGGCAAACCTCAGTTAATGTATTCTTGAAATCATTGATAGAAGGAGGGGATTCAGATACCCAATTTCTTGTAATACTCTTTCTGGCCAAAGTGAGTATTACAGAGTAAAGGGTATTTAACCTTTTTAACACAATATGATATGGGTGTATTGAAAAGTACTAGAGACTTGGTAAGGATAACATTTCTGTGAATAGAGCTTGTGGTAGATCATTGATACTTCTGCAAAATATACTTATAGCAGGGCAATCGTAGAACATATGAGCCCAATCAATGTTTGTCCCGGTCCACTTCAATAACACACATCACACCAAATGACATTTGACTACCTTTATTAAATTTCCATAACATAGCTTTGACCCCAACTTTATTAATTACAACTATTCATGTTATAATTGATTCTAAATTCAGCACAACATGATTGTAATGTTAATCAGCACAGTGTACCCACTCACCCTGCCCCAGTAAGCAGCGTCCATGCCTCTACTCACTTAGTTTACTTATGAAGAAGCGTCCCATCTCACTTCATACACCATTCATTGTAATGTTAATCAGGGCAGCCTACCTACTCACCTGCCCAACAAGCAGGGTCCATACTTCTGCTCACTTACTTTACTTATGAAGCAGCATCCCAACTCACTTCATATACCACCCATTGAATTACCTTCCACCAAATAAGCACCATCCTTACCTCAGCTTGCTTATCTATTCAGCAAGCTTCCTCCAACTACTCATTTCCTTTCCCCAGATCCTTGAAATGAACATCCAGACAGAGGGTGAACAGAAGAGGGCAAGCCAATCCCTCTTCTCCACCTACCCCCACTGATAAATAACCCTACTCCTCTCCAATGAAAAGAGGGAGGGTGGGTGGGTAGCAAGTTCACGCCAAATTGTGATTGCTTAACCCAACTACACTAGACTAAACCTCTTAAGCCCCCTCCTCATCAATATCTCATTTCCTCCCAACTATCCCTGCCTCCACTTAACCCTTTTACCTCCCCAACCCACTTAACTCCCCTTAATATTAACCTAACCCCCCCATGAAGATGTCCCGGGACACCTTAGTTTGTTGCCAAACTTCATTTGTCCCAGTCTCCTTCAATAGCACACATCACACCGAATGGCATTTGATGACCTTTATTAGATTTCCATAACATATCTTTGATCACCAACTTTATTAATTACAATTAATCATGATATGATTGATTCTAAATACAGCACAACATCCTTGTAATGTTAATCAGGGCAGTGTACCTACTCACCCTGTCCAACAAGCATGGTCCATACCTCTGCTCACTTAATTTACTTCTGAAGCAGCATCCCAACTCACTTCATACACCATTCATTGAATTACCTTCCACCAAATGGACACCATCCTTACCTCAGCTTGCTTATCTATTCAGCAAGCTTCCTCCAACTATTCATTTCCTTTCCCCAGATCCTTGAAATGAACATCCAGACAGAGGGAGAACAGAAAAAGGCAAACCTATCCCTCTTCTCCACCAACCAGCCAGATCCAGGCTGTTCCCCCTCACTTCTACCCAAAATTGTTCAGTCCAATTCCCATAAAGGGAATGGTCAAGCCAAACATCATTTGGTGTACCCATCATCTGTAAAGCACCTTAGAATCCAATCATAAACCCCTTTGCCATGCCATCACTGAAACACACCCTAATGAAACTAAAAGTAGGAATATCGTGACCCTGTTGTAACACCGGAACATCCACACCAAGAGAACACATACCCTTTAGCCCACTGCCTTCCAAGCTGAAATCATGGCTCAACCTGAATGTATTGACAGCCTATGACCACAACAAACCACAAACTATAACCCCTTGAACTCAAGACGGCACCCAGTCAAACTAGTAGCAAGTCTCACACCCAAGACCCTGTTAAGCATAGCATATCACCTTAGCCCACCCACTACCCAGTTGTATATGTGCAACATCTCCATTACCGTAGGGAACAGTCTAACTTCAACTTTAATGTCCTACCTTAGCTGGCAGAAAACCAGCACCCCTTGTCCTAGTGCCCGAAACCGGCCTATGCTCAGCAATGAAATACTCTACATACCCAGCCATAAACACCCCCAGTTCACTCATTACCAAACCATTCCTAACCCCTGTTTGGCCCTGCCCTTTCCCCTGGAGAGCTCTTTCCTTATGTTACCTATACCACTAGTAGGCAATTAAGACCGGTCCTACTGCAGCCTTATCCTACAACCAAGCTTCCTTTAAACCTTCTAACTCCCCTGTAACAATGCACCCAGTTTTAAAACTACCCCACCAACTGCCTACCTACCATGCTTCTTAAAACTCTACTAACAAAATTGACCCAACACCAAGTGAAATGATCCTTGTTGCATTCTGTAAAAACTTTACCTGTTATGTAACCCTAACACTACCTACTCAAGGGACAGATTTATCACCCCAAAGACATCACCCGTTAACAGACTCCAGTATCTTATCAAACACCTCATTGGTCCTCCCCTAAATACTGTTCAACCACTGAATGAGTAAATACAACCACCCCAAGGTTCATAAGAAAGCAAGGATTGAACTTCACTGGCTTGCAAGAGCCATAGGGGTTTAGCCTAATAAGCCCTGCACTCCTATGAATGTCATGACTACTCATCTCATGGGATTCCCACACTCCCTATAACCATCCCCACCCATTACCCCCTTGGCCCCCCTGCTACCTCTTCCTTACTTGCTCCCTATACCAATGCAATAATCTGCTCCCACTAATTGAACACAGAGCTCTAATATGTCTTAATAAGGTGATTACTCAGACCCACTTTGAGCCCCATTCAAGTGGCAAAACATCCGACCTATCAAAAACATTGCGTTTCAGAACCCCTTTCAAGCCACTGTATGATGCCTTCTGCCCTTCAGCAATTTTGGTCAATAACTGTTGCTATCTTGCACTCCCCATGTGTTGCATCCTTGCTCGCCACTGATTTCATCTTCTTCGAATTCACTGTTTATCGCCACCCCTGGTACTCGGCACACCACCACCTACAAAGAAAAGTACAAAATGAAACCCTGTAATAGTAACGAAAAAACTAAACCTTATACCCACCTATTCCAAATTACAACCACAACGTTCTGACACCCCATCTGCAAGAAACAAAAGGACATGTAAAACATCGGAAATACATAACACACATTCCAAGACCTCTTCAAGGACAACTGTGCTTTACATGAATGGGAGAGCCTGTTCCACAGATGATGCAGAAAAATCACCATTCTACAACTAGACAACTAGTCCAGCCGGACAATAAGCCTGTCTGCAAACTGAATCGTGAAACAAAACAAGAGGTAAAGTCTGTAGATTCTGTGAAGGTCTGAGAGCTGTTATGGAGCATACTTACCACTGAATCCCTGCACCCATCTGCAGTCTTTGCAAAGTAACTTACAGTTAAATTATGTACTATAACATTAGAATGTGTTAATCAAAATACCTAAAGCCTACTGCACACGCCAAAAAGAAAGCTGCAGCATTGTTACCCTGCCCCCACCGCGCTATCCCATGTCTAATATAATGACTCCTTACTGTGTAATAAAACAGGTCAATAAAATCAAAAGCCTAACAAACCAAACACCTAACATGGCAACTTACGTTAGACCACCTGTCCATTGAAAACACTCAGAAAGGCTGAACGAAAAGCCTGCCACTAACTCTCCTCCTAAGGTGGTTTATGCTGACCCTGCACCTGCCCAGTGACTACTCGTGGGTGCTTCACGACCTTCTAATGATACACTAGCTACTGTAAAGTAAAGCACACAAGAAGGAAAACCATGGCCAAACATTTTTTTTTTAATCACAAATGCAAATAAGTGAAGACTTCCGCAAACGGCAGTGACCCCCCGACAACGGCTGTATACTGGGCTTGCCAGGCCCCAACCAAGTGAAGTACCAATGCCACCAATGGCTATGGCAGCCTGAATCCAGAACAAATTGTACTCACTAATAGAAAAGATAACTGCCAATTCCACCAAGAACCCAGCAGCAGAATACTTTTACCACCAAACTGTGACGTCTCAATTAACAGTAAACAGAGCCTCCCAACCGCGTGGTGCAAAAAATCTGTAAAATACTGACAATGAAAATTCTTTTTACTCTCATTTAGAAGTCACCTGCTTAAAGATTACAATTTATGTTCCCAGTTAATTTGAATGCATACCTTATAGGCATACCTCTCAGCCTCTATGCATTAAAATTCCTAGCACCATTGTTTTAAAACTCTGAAGGTCAGGAAAGAGCCCTCCAGATAGTAGTTACTGATATACTAGAATCCACAGAATTAGCAATAATGAATCTTTATGCATAATTAAAGTTAGTTATTTAGTGATGCACGCGTTCTTAAAATGTCCAAGTCCATAAAGAGATCGAGAAATCTTGGAGGAGCAACACCAAGTCTGGGGACAAATGTAAAATGTAAATCGCAGCAATGGATAGGTATTGTTTTATTTATGAAGTAAATGCCCTCCAAATTACTGTTATTTACATGCTTCAGTACACAGTTATCAAGACTAAATCATACCTCCCAAATGTCCCTGGTTTAATTCAAAATGTTGCTCTCCCTCTTAATCCCATCTAGAACTGGTGACTGGAAGAAAAGGAAGTAAATTACACATAATAATGGCTACCACAGTCCAATGACCATCTCTGCCACCTCGCATGCATGGCAATGGTCCCATTGCCTTGCTCAGAGCCCGCAAAAACCATCTGGGCTTCACTTGAAAACTCAGATGGAAAACAAAGGGGTGAAATTCAAGGCCTCCCCCTTTCTTCTTTTTCTTTTGTGTCTCTTTCCACCCCTGCAGTGTCCAAAATACGTCCCTCCGCCAATCAAGGCAACCAACCAATGAAAAGGCACATCTCCATCCACCTTTCCTAGCGAAATGCCACCACACCACCTCCACAGCCCCATTCAGGAGTACAGCAGCCCAACTCACTGCTTTTGACTAGCAAACCACAAACGACCAGTCAAAACCAAACAGCACCAAACCAACTCAGCCCAAACCACATCCTCAGCACTCCACAGCCACAGATCCACACATCCCAGACATGGCCCACCGCAGCAAAAGCCACCAAGTGCCCCAAGCACCACGAGTCCTCCCAAACAATCCCAACACCACCAACCAATGAGCGAGCAACAAACCAAAGGTCACCCAGGCCAGTGGAACAACCCAGACAAAGCAAAACGCAGCTCACTCCCCGCAAAACACCATGAGCCGCACCACAACAATGAAACCACGACCAACAACAAAGCCAAACAAAGGCTATGCATACAATGTACTCAGGCTCTACCCTTATGCAAAAACAGAATGTCCAGTTAATACCAGCCATTTCTTTTCTCCCTGGTACTGAAGCAACCCTTTCACTACCTCCCCAACAAGCACCCTGCCAACCGGTGCCAACTTTTTAATTGAAAACTAGTATGAAGCTACCAAAATACTGACCAAATGACCCACAAAAAGCTAGATTCAGCCTGCAAGGAACACACCAAATGGACAAGTTATAATTAAAAGTAATAGATCAAGAAAAGTAATCACTGCCATTTTAAACACTAATATAAATAGTGTGTCTGTACTGTTCATCCTTTCCCCATTAGATATTTCCTGTACAGCACGAGTCAAGCTCTAACCAGGTAAAGGTGTAGGAATGCAGGTTGACATCTAAAACTTCATAGATGTCATTATTCAGTGACCCACATTTAATGGGTCCTCACAGTTAGAAACCCATAACCAACCAACCCTACAAATTAAATTAGGCAAATCTTTAACTGACCGTGATTTAAATAGTTTCCTTGATCTAAAAAGTAGAGAGGTATAAAAATTCCAATCTAATTCAATAGCCGGCACCACTCCAGGGACTGCCAACCCCCCTTCCACTGTCCTGGCACCACCAACGAACCATCAAACCATTCAAGCAAACAGGGATGGTGAAAGGATCAGCATATTGCCACAAGTGAGGAGACCAAACCACCCAAGCAACAACCCCCCCCTCCAATCGCTGACATGCCGCAGGAGAGATTCAACTGCTACCACAACAAAATGTGAATCGGGAAAAGCAAAGGACCAAAAGAAAAACCCATCCTCCACTGCGCCTCTTTTTTTTATACCTTCAACATGCAACCCGTGGCAACAGACCATCTCGTCCTGCCCACTGAGAACAAGGGGAAACCAGCCATACACCTCACGCTGCAGCACCAGAACCAAAAAATCACCACAGCAATCCAAGAGCACCCACAGGAATGTCACACATGACAAACAAATAAAACAAACAAATAAACAATGCAGCACTCCCTGAGTGACCGACCACGAGAAAATGACTGCACTACAAATGCATCTGTAAAGGACAGCAGGCCAAATGCAACTTCAGTGACCCCACAACCAACCACAGCCCCAAACCACACCAAGACCCGTCTATACTCTCCCCCAAAAAAAAACAAGGAAAACTACCCAGCAGCACTTTTCCCCATACACCTGCACCAACCAAAGCCTACCTGTCCACAGCCTCACCCACAGGTCGTCGGGACACAATCTTGCAATAGGAAGTTCACACCAAAATGTGATTGCTTCACCCATCTACACTAGACTAAACCTCTTAAGCCCCTCCCCATCATTATCTCATTTCCTCCCAACCATCCCTGCCTCCATTTAACCCTTTCACCTCCCCAACCCACTTAACTCCCCTTGATATTAACCTAACCCCCCCCCCATGAAGATGTCCCAGGACAACCTAGTTTGTTGCCAAACTTCATTTATATCTGATTTACATTTGTTACATAAGGTTTGCTTTCCATTAATTTTGTTCATTAGTTGAGGAGTGTAAAAGGATCTATACATAAATCTCCAAGAATATAATTTCCATTTAAGTGATAGAGTTGTTTTCCCTGCAGATTCTAATATATTTATTTTATCTTCATTACATGGAAGTGCCTTATTGGGAAGTATAGAAGTAGATCCAAAAACCATCTGAACAACAATACGTTTCCTCTCTAATAAGTCTGTATTTCAATGATAATTTACTTGAATAAGTTTGTTTATGTTGGAAAACTGACTGGAAAAAATCTAGTAGTGTGCTAGTATCATGTTTGATTGCTGAAATAATCAAGTCTATTTTATCCAAAAAACATCTGAACAACAATACAGTTCCTCTCTAATAAGTCCGTATTTAAATGATAATTTACCTGAATAAGTTTGTTTATGTTGGAAAACTGACTGGAAAAATCTAGTAGTGTGCTAGTATCATGTTTGATTGCTGGAATAATCAGGTCTATTGTATAGTGCAAAAATAATCTGAAGGATTGTATATCAAGCCATAAGGATTTGTCTAACTGAAATTAATTTATCTGATTTACATCTTTAACCTTTCCATTAGAGATTAGTTGAAACCAAAACATCAGATCTTTTTGTTTAAATAAAGCGATTTTATTTAAGTCTGAGGATAGCACAAACTATTGGGTAAAAGCATTGAGGAATACTAGAAAAAAGCATTCTTTATATCTAGAGTGTTTAAATGTAAAATTTCTGAAATTTGTTTATATATTGTGTATATAGCTATATGGGTGTTTGGATGTTTTGTGTGTAGTGAAGTAATCTTTTAGTATCCATAACACTGGATTATTTATTAATTCTAAGATATAGGTTTAATGTCTCATTATTAGTTGCATAGCTGTAGATTCCCAATAGAATTGCCTTCCATTTGGCCATATATGAAGTATCTAAAAGTTGTACAATTGATCTAATAATGGAGGAGTGGGAATAGAGTTTCAAATCTGGAAAAGCTATACCCCCTTTGTTCCAACTGCTAAGATGTCTAAGAGCTATTCTTGTTTTTTAGGGAACCAAAAGAATTTTAATAACAGGGAATTCAACTTATTAGTGAATATGTTAATGATAGTTAATCTTTCCTCTGTTTTGAATAGTATTGCATTCCATTTTGTTAATAAAGTTTGAATGTTTTCATAACATTTATTATAATGTATTTGTATAATTGATATGATGTCTTTAGCAAGAATGATTCCTAGGTATGTAATCTGATCTGTAATGAATTTATATTTATCATTATTTATAATTCTTTTATTTTTATTTGAATAAATGGGTACAATCTTTGTTTTGTTGCATTAAATGTCAGTCTAGACATCTTCTGAAATAAGATGATGGCATCAAATAATGCAGTTATAGAAACATCATCTCCCTTAGTGGTAATAAGTACATTATCAGCAAACAGTTGGATTTTAGAAGTTCTCTCCATTGAGCTCTAAACCTCCTATGTTTTTATTTTCCCGTGTATCATCGACCCATGGCTCCATTATAAGACTAATAATAGTGGGGAAAGGGGGCAGCTTTGTTTAGTTCCTTTAGTAATAGGTATCTGGGTTGAAGTATATGATCCTATTTTAATGTAAGCTAGAGTTCCCTTAAATAAATATATTAGTAAATTAGTGAAATTATTTGAAAAGTTTAGACATTCTAATAATATGAATAGATAGTCCCGGTGTATTGAATCAAATGCTGAATTTATGTCAAGGCTAATCAGTGAAAGATTTTTTTTCTTTCTGTGATAATCAATTAAAGCAAGAGATTGTTTAATGTTATCAAAGGTACTTCTATTAGTTACAAAGCCTCTCTGGTCATCATCTATTAAATACGGTAGGAATTTTTTTAATCTTTCAGCACAAATATTCACAATCATTTTGTAGTCAACATTTAAAATAGAAATGGGTCTATATGAAGAACATAATTTAGGGTCTTATTACATTTTAGAATGGGTGATATAAATGTGCATTTCCATGAAGGAGGTAATAAAATGTCATTCTGAGCTATAATGAAAACTTTGTGGAGTAAAGAGAGAACAGTTTTAGGCATAATTTTATAAAGTTTGGGTATAATGTCATTGTTTCCTGGAGCTTTGTTTTGTTTGAGTTTATTGATTTGAGTTTGTACATCAACTAGGGAGATTTGCTTGTCAATAAATTCTGACTGTTGCTTGTTAAGTTTGTTATATATGTTTTTATTTGTATATTCTTTTATCTTATCTTTAGATTCTATGTTATGTGAGGCTTGATTAATTGTGTGGAAGTGACGTCTGAATTCATATATGCTATAAACCTCCTTTTTTTCTTCGAAGAGTATATTCCTTTAATATGATTATGTTTATTAATTCTTTTGGTTTTATTTTTAAGGTTAGTTAAATGTTTTTTACTGAGTAGGCAAGAAATGTATATTTTTCTAAGGAGATCATAGTCTTGTGATGTAATATAGTGCTGTATTCCTCCTTCATTTTGTTTATTTCATCTCTAACACATTTTGTTAAGACATTGATTTTTGACTGTAGTGTGAAGAATTACAACATGATGCAGTCCTTTATACTTGAAAGGGTGCCATAAAGGTAAGCTTGAGATACCAATGATTATAAATAAGGTATTGGAACTCAACATGGAGTTTTGGTTGGTGTATACCTACAGATTCAAAAATTTATAAACATATACCTTTCTGGCCTCCTTATCCTGTATAGCCAATAGAAAAGACTGTTATTATTATTTTTTTGAGTTAGCACTAGTTTACTGTTGAGGAATGTTTAATGTCAAGTTAAGACTCATTTCATCAAGTATTGCTTCTTCATATCTGTATTAATAATTCCAAAACCATGCTACATACAAGGTATCAGAGGATTTCATCTTAAAGTATACATGATGGAAAACACAATTGTACTGATATCTGACCTCTGTCTAATGCAGCTAAATAGCAATAATGTTCATATTTCTGTTAATATTTCAACATTCAGGTAACAAAGATGAACTATATAGCCTCATATAAAAGATCACAGCTGTATGAAGAAAATCCTGCTGGCAGTATGTGTCATACTTGAATGGTTACTGAGATATCATAAGTTTTTTATAAAACATTACAAAATTAATATTCAGTGCTTTTATTTTGGCTTATAAAATCCATTTTAAAGTATTGAACTGAATGAATGCTACTAATGTAAAGATTAAATCACCCTAAACAGTTTGCCATTTACTGTTTTCTAGTAAACCTTATGGTTCAAGAAATATGAATGTTTGTTAGATTTGTAAGGTGATAACTTCATTTTTTAAAGGCTAAAGGCACACCCACTGGGAGTTAAAAGTATATAATCAAAAGAGCTGTACTTCAGGGAATGAGTTATATACAATTTACGGCACGCTGCATCTAGACTGAAAAAGCAATCGGTAGTATAATCTAAGTAAAGGCTAACCAAACTGGAACACTTGGAACTCAAAACTGATAAGGAGTATAGATGAAGACACGGTAGAGATTATTCCACTTTTTACATTTGAATGGATATTAGCAGCAGATTAGGAATATGCTTGGTGAACACATGAAGATGACAGTGAGGTTTAGTTCCAAGAAAAAAAAAATTTAAGTGGGATTCAAATCATACTGATAATGTGGGGAAAAGAATTTTACAAGCCTTGCTATGTTGGAGGGAGGCCGTCTAGCTTATCAGTGGGAGCGGTAAGCATTAGGTAGCCTATCTACCACAAAAGGAGTGGTTTCTGGCCCAGAAATTGTAGTTATTGGCCATTTGGGCAGTTTTTCTATCTCTCATCTTTTGTGGTTTAAAAGCCCGCATTTGAGCTTGTTTCCCACTTGTCCTTTAACTAGTCTAGTCCAGATACAGATTTGCTGTATCCAATACTGTTTGTAAGCTTCTGAGCCCCCCAAGCCTTTCTGTGTTGGGAGGGAAACTTCCTAGCTTATCAGTGGGAGTGGAAAACTCTAGGTAGTCTATCTACCACAAGAGGAGTGGTTTGTAGCCCAGAAAGTGTAGTTTATTGGCCGATTGGATAGTTTTTTTTCATTTCTTTCTACTTTCTGATTTAAACGCCCACATTTGAGCTTGTTTTTCGCTTCTCCTGTAACTTGTCTAGTCCAGCTACAGATTTGCTGTATCTGGGACTGTTTGTAAGCTTCTAAGCCCCCCAAGCCTTTCTCTGTTGGAGGGAAGCCTTCTAGCTTATCAGTGGGAATGGTAAGCACTTGGTAAGCACTAGGTAGCCTCTCTACCACAAGAGGAGTGGTTTCTGGCCTAGAAATTGCAGTTTAAAAGCCCATATTTGCACTTGTTTCCTACTTTTCCTGTAACTAGTCTAGTCCAGATACAGACTTGCTGTATCAAGGACTGTTTGTAAGCTTCTGAGCAGTGCCAAAGTCTGCTCTTCAATTTTTCCCTTAGATCTGCTAGTTCTCTCCTCTCCTGCACTTTTACTAGCGTTATTAGTGTAGCACTATACCAGACTTCTTGTAGCAATTATTGTAGCACACAAAAGTGCTACCAGCACTAAGCGTACTACAAGGAAATGGCTCCAGAACCTATTATTAATGCCCACACCTCCAGACATGTCTAAAGGTCAGTTCCCTGTGCTTTCTCCTATTAACGTGGTGAAGTTGGGCATCATGAGGCAATGTAGCAACTGCCTCATATACACCGACAACCCTCTCCTCTTACGTTTCAACACTCAGACTTGCGAGGAGATGCACTTATATATCCAAATGGGAAGCCATGCACTCTCCAGCCAGGACAAGAATATCTGGTCAAGAGGAGAAGGTTAACACTTGCACCACACCACATGGAACACATAACCCACCAAAAGACACACCAGCACTGCCTTCACATAACACAAACCACACACCCACCTTCATGAAGACTCTCAATAAAAAAATCTACCCAAACAGCACAGACTTCTAAGGCAGAAATGCACTTGACCACCACAACATCTGTCTGCCTGGGATAGCATGATTGACAGATCTCGAAGCTTTGCCAGAGATGGCCTGCATCTGTCATGCCTGGGCTTCTGGATACTGGCCAAGGCTCTTGCCACCCCTATAGTGCCATTTTTAGGCGGTGTTCCAAAGACCAAATTACCACCATAACAGCTATAAACAAATACAATCTGAGGGTCATGCTGCTCAGTGCTAGAAGCCAAAATCTCAAAATGCACTCGCTCAAAGCACTCCTTAAATGGAGAACATCGACATTTGTGCTGCAACAGAGACTGGTTCAAGGCAGCAGAAAGCACCCCTGCACTACCAGGCTATAACTCATTCCACACCTTTTGGCCCCAGAACTTGGACCAAAGCTCCAAAGGTGGTGGTGTTTCCATATTCATAAAGGATACACACACCTCCAGATTGGTAGCCCAACATAACGCATCAGAGATACTTCAGGTACAGCCAACATTGGGTAAGACAGCGATTCAGGTCCTGCTATAGGTCCCCAACCATGTCCCAAGACTCACACTCCATGTCCCTAAGCACCCTGGAGAGTATTAGGGTCCAACCTAACACTTTCGTACAGGGTGACTTCAACTACCCCTCCATTAACTGGGAAAAATGTATCGGTACACTTGCCCAACATTTCCTGGAATTCATTAATTCCAATGCCCTGGACCAGCTTGTTCTTACCCCCACTAGAGGTAACATCCTTGACCTGGTCATTACTAACATGGGAGACCATTGCTCTACAGCAATAGTCATTTCCTCCCTGGTCAGATCCGACCACAAACTAATCACCTTGGAAATCCATATCGCTCCCACCCCCTCCACAAAGGTAACTGACATGAAAAACTTCTCCAAAGCTAACTTTGGGCTCCTAAAAATAGAGGTGGCTAATTTCATGGCACCCATACAAATGAAGAATAGTTGCATGACCACCAAATCATACACCAATGAACTGTACAAACATGTAACAAATGCATGGATCCTGCCATACCCAATAGGACCAAGACACTCTCCTCTAAAAAAAGGAAGCCAGTCTGGTGGTACCCTGCCATAAACAAACTCTACAACAGAAGGAGGAAACTGATGTGGAATAAGGTGAAGCCCCAAGACTGGAAAAACTCTCTTATCAGCCTCAACAAAAAGTTGAGATCCCTCATCAAATCCTCTAAAGCTAGCTATGAAAACAGAATTGCAGCAGATAGTAAAGGCTACCACAAGGCCTTCTATAGTTATGTAAAGAATCTCCATGGCAATACCCAGATTTGCTCTGTGCTACTGCACAATGGTACCCTCCTATACAAGGCAACAGATATTGCCAATATACAACCTACAGATTCAGTGCCAACTTTACACCCCCCAGGAGCAATCGCAATACCAGTAGATTGCCAGGCACCCAGTATTACTGCTACACAAGTTTAAAACAGCACTGTCCAATGCCAAGAATACAGCTTCTGTGGGACCTGATAATATCCCTGGCTGTGTTCTACATGTACTACAGAGTGAACTGGCACCTCACATGCATGCCCTGTTCAATCACAGCCTCTCCTCAGGCTTTATCCCTACTTAATGGCACACTGCTACAGTCATCCCTCTCCACAAAGGAGGAGTGACTACAGACCCTGGGAACTATTGCCCCATTAGCCTGATGAGTCTCGTATGCAAAGCTATGGAATGCATCATCATGGACCTAATAAACAAGGATATAGGGAATCTCCAACTCTGGTTTTGTGAAGGGTAGATCATGCCTGCTAAACTTAGTCGACTTTTTTGAGACAGTCACCAGAGCTGTGGATGAAGGCAAGCTGGTTCATACAGCCTACCTTGATATGGCCAAGGCCTTTGATACCATTCCCCACCCAGGAATCATAGAAAAACTCACTAAGCTAGGCATCAACACCTGTATCACTTGGTGGGTTGCAAACTGGCTCACAGATAGAACCCACAGTGTGAAAGTAGCTGACCATCAGACTGCCGACTAGTCATGAGTGGAGTCCCACAGGGTTCAGTCCTGGGTCCTCTCCTGTTTGGTATCTACTTCTCTGAAGTCCCGACCAACATAAAGGGACTCTGCCTGACAAAGTTTGCAGACAATTGCAAGTTGGGAGCTATTATTAATTCCCCATGTGATGGTGACATCCTACAGAACGGCCTCACTAAGACCAATGACTGGTGTCAGAACCATGGCCTTAAGCTCAATGCCAAAAAATGTGTCATCATCCCCTTTGGGAAAAACCCAGTTCCCATCAATTACCACATCAATGGTAGTCCACTGAACACCGAATGCGTTATAAGATATCTAGGAACACAGGTTGACAGCAACCTCTCTTTTGATCACTACATTGCCACTGTGGTCAGAAAGTCCTTTGTGGCACATCTCATTACTAAGGGATTTGCATCCAGGAAGAAAGAGGTCATTGTCTCAGTCTACTCTTCCCTCATTAGACCAGTCATTGAGTACAATGCCCCATTTGAATGTACATTACTAGACACCTGCAACAATTGGAGAGGCCATAAAAGTACCTCACAAAGAAGATCCTAGGCCTTAAAAACTTGTCCTATATGGACAGACACAAAAAAACTCCAACTATTCTCCGTCTCATATTGCATACTTAGAGGCGATTTTTGCTTGACTTACAAAGCCATGTCTGACCCAGCTCTGTTAGAAATGCTACATCTAAAGAAATCCCAATCCCTCCACATGACATGCTCTAGAGACCTCAACTTCATTACCACAATCAACAGAATGTACTGGAAGGACAGGTTTAGAACCCAGAGACTGCCCATGCTATGGAATAGACTTCCTATACATGTCAAGCAGAGAACCTTGCTGACCCTCTTCAAGAGAAATCTTGATGAGTGGATGAGAAATAGAAAATTCACTCTGGGGATAACTCCAGTGTATCTACTCAACAGAGGCACTGGGAACTAAGGTCGGGTGACACGATGCCAGGGAAATCCTATGGCTAGTCTTGTAAAGACCCCAGGCCCATCAGCCTAGTACACACCTGTGAACCTATGAACAAGGTAAAGATTACTTATTTTTAATCTATTCATCCTTAAGATGATAAGACGTTTTTTAAAGTGCTTCAGATCATGTATGAGATGCCAAAACGCACGTGTATCTGTGCTACAAAATAGGAGTCAAACTTAGTATGAATACCACTGTAACAAACAGTTTTTCTTTCAGTTAGATCTGACTCTGTACGTCATTCAGATGCACCTATAATCTTTTAAACTGAATCTAACATTTGACGTGTCCTGATGAAAAAAATAAACTCTAGAAATGTTGATATATGATTCTAATTCTTTTTATTGATAATGAACTTTAATCAACAGATAGCACTTTGAAAATGTTCATTAGTGATTTCTGTTACCTAAACTGATTGATCTCAAATGTAAACAAATGCGTTACATTCTTTTACACTGGGGTTTCTGATACCACATGCCTAGAAATTAAATATTCTAACTTTACTGTCACACAACTACTGAGAAAGAGGAAAACTGAATTATATTACAGTTGAAATATTTCAATTTAACCAGTTTTACCACTGATGTAAATTACCAAAAATGTTGGTACACAATTAATGCATGCCATGACTAAACTAGCGCACACACACACGTATATCTGTATATAAATCCGAGCTGTAGGAATCTGAAGAAATATCAAGCATTTGAAAAACCCAATGTTCAGCATCTTTTTGGAAGAATACTTTTCTACCCTGACAATTCATTCTAGGTCCATATCACATTATGATGGATACCTCAGTAAGTGAGTAGCTGTGATATGCATTTGTAACTGCACCTTGAATTTCATGAAATAATCCATACTGTTTCTTTTCTACAGATCTTACCACAACATGGTACTGTAATTTTATGTTATTCATATGCATTGCAGCTGAAATTTGATAACTGTAATAAATCATTTTCCACAGCAAGAGGGATTAATTTAGTTCTTATCATTCTGTTCACACAATTTTACATATTAAAACTACTAGTGTTATATTAATATTTATTCAGTACCAAGGCTATGTGATACTTTATTTAAATGTGCGTAATGCATGCAAAGTGTATTTAGAGTTTTAATAAAAAAAGTAATGTAAATCATGAAAAGGGTTTAACGTCCTATGAACTGCTACCTGTAGACCATATGTATTAATATGACACTGATGAATAGATGTGTGAGGCCCATAACACCTGCTTTCTGCCTAGCATTTCACCTGCTCTAATCAAGCTGTTCTTATATTCTAACAAGTTGTTTCTGAATATTGTGGCAGATGCATATAGTTTATATAGATATATATATATATATATATATATATATATATATATATATATATATATATATATATATATATATATATATATATATATATATATATATATATATATATATATATTTATGGAGTTTAGTTTATAAAAATGGATGTGGCATATAGTTATATATAAGTACTTTAGTTTATAGAAATGGATGTAATGCTGGCACAGTGTTGCAGAGGGAAGTATATAGAATATATTTTAACTTGAAGTGACGCTAAATAAAGCATCTGCGTTTTATGTGAAATAGTGTAAACTCAGTTTACAAAATAATAATAAAAATCCCTGCAATGAGCAAGAAAGAGCTTGCATTTCAGGTTTTGCCTATTTGCTAAAAAGTAATCCATTTTTGTAGATAATTTCATTTTAGAGTTTGAGCCTGCAGCACTCTAACTGCCACAGTTCATATATTTTTATATGTACACTTCCTTCAATAGTTTGTTATTAAAAAGTGCAGTATTAAAACATGCTTCATAAAATAAATTCTCAGTACCTGTCTAAAGGAGAACTGTTGATTTGCTTTTTAGAATTTTAAGTCTTTTCTTGGCATCAGGGTATGGTAGCACAAATTCATTTTTGTTATAATATACAACAGGAATGGAATGTGGCATTTTAATGCATTTCAAAGTGCTGCTTCACTAATTATGGGCAAGTTTGAGTATAATGCTAAGTGGTTAATGTCTTACAAATAACTGTAATCTTATGTCTAGTCCATTTTTCATGCCTTTGCAGCGTTGTTTTCCCACATCACCTAGCTGGATTGCTGACACTACAGTGCAGCATAGTGGGAAGGAGGGTTGCTGCACTCTTAAGAGCGTCCTCCTTCAGCTGAGATATGAAGCCAAGGCCCCACCTCCCTGAGCTGGGGTAGATTGGATGGATGACAACATCCCAATGTACCAGTAGAACAGATAAGGAAATTTTCCTGAAGCCCTAGCTAAATTTCCCCTAATAGTATTAATGCCACATTACGTCTTCCCTTAAGAGAGGCTACCGGCCCAGTGGACTAACCTGGTCAACAAAGGGAAAATAAATATCTACATTAATGATTTAATTAATAATGTGCATGATATTTTTTACCATACTCATGATAGACTAAAATGTTCTTCTTTGAAGAGTCTTGTATAACTATTTTTTTCACAATTCTTGTAATTCTCAATGTCAACTTCCACTGCTATCATTTGTGGTCTTTAAACAAACAAAATCAAGCTGGGTCATCATACGTGGCTTTTGCAACAGCTACAATATTTAAAAAAAATGTGTGTGTGTGTGTGTGTGTGTGTGTGTGTGTGTGTGTGTGTGTGTGTGAGACAATTATTGTAATTCTCAATGTCAACTTCCACTGCTATCATTTGTGGTCAGTAAACAAACAAAATCAAGCTGGGTCATCATATGTGGCTTTTGCAACAGCTACAATATTTAGAAAAAGTGTGTGTGTGTGTGTGTGTGTGTGTGTGTGTGTGTGTGTGTGTGTGTGTGTGTGTGTGTGTGTGTGTGCGCGTGTGTGTAGAAAAGCTAAAAGCTGTGATGCTAATATAATGTCACTGCTGAACCTACACCACTGAACTATGCATATAAATTGTTTACCTTAAAGTGAGTTTGCCATGGATGTTTCATAGCAGCACAAGGGTTGCATTTGTAAAGCACACATACAGGGCAGGGATTTTTTATCACTCAGTAATAAAATGTAAGCTCTTTATGATCCCACAACCATCTCCATGGCACTACATTATGAGATTTCTTGAAGACACACTCCTTTTTTTAATCAGCAAACCTGCTCTGAGACAGTGTCCCAACACATCTAAGAAGTGCTAGCAGATTCTATGGTGGGTGTGATATCTACATGACAACATGCATGTGTCATATCAGTTTTAGTTATTACATTTGGTAGTATTGGAGGATTGAGGTATTGATATGAAATCAAAGCTGGGATAATATTGTTTGGAATCAGTGCCTAATGGTTAGCAGTACTTCATAATATTTGGATACCTTTCCTCTCAGAGTTACTGCAACATGATGCTGTCATGCATTTTATGTATAGAGTCCTATACTGAAATCTATTGCATCCCTTCATACTTTCTTAACAAATTGCTGCAGATATAAGGACTGTTGCCTCCAATTGTTTATGCTTAGTTCTGTTCTTGGCCATGGAGACTATAATGTGAAGTCTGCACATTCTCTCTGTGCTCTTGTGTGTCTTTGCCAGGTATTCCAATTGCCATCCACATCAGAAAGATGTACTGTAGGTGAAATGGAATCCCTCAAAATTTTCCATAAGTATGAGAGTAGTGAACATGTCTTCCATACAGTGACACCCCATTCAAAATGAGCTCCTATAGCCTGCAAATAATGATAGCTGGGATAAGCTTTACTTCCCCAATGAGTCTGAATTGGACTAAGCAGGTAAGTAGACAATGAATAAGGTAATATCAGTACTTTATACTGAGTGACTACAACAGCATTAGAGGTTACAACAATAAAACTGCTCTCTTCATTTTGGTTAGCATATTAATCTTCCCACAGTAGGGCCTATAGAGTAGCTAAAACATAACTCACAAAGGTTATTTATGAGCAACCTTGTTAAATTGCTCTATTTCCTTAGTCCATTGTAGTGGACTGTACAAGCAAAAGTAGCGCCAGTTAAAAAAAATGATTACGACCATAGAAATGCACATGTCCATATTAGACAAAAAGGAGAAAAGAACAATGTAGGCTAATCAACAGGCATGGTTGGGTGAAGAATGTGCTAGAAAGATTCAAAAAGTGACCACATTTTTAGAAAAGGAGTGATAGCCGGATAACGAAACCTCCTCCTCCCATTATTCGTAAGGAATGTTTATTTAGAAGGATCTAATGAATGTTGCTATGACTGTAATATAGTCGAGTGTTCATCATTCAGTGATTAATAATATTGTATATGTTCACAAAATATAGTTTTTTTTTTTTTTTTTTTTTTTGCAAATTAAAAGAAGCAAGTTGCTGCAACAGGAGCACATGAGCTTAAAGTGAGCATTATTATTATTATTATTATTATTATTATTATTATTACTGTTATTATTATTATCATGTTGCATTTGTGACATGGTGTACAAGAGACTTCAAAGCTGGTGCTTCAAGTGATTCCTTAAGTAAAAAAAAATACATTGCTTATTCATATTTACAGTTCAAATTGTTATTAACTGATAATTCTTGGTTCAAGAGCAAAAGGTAAATTGCTGCATATAAGTCTAGTAGCAAATGGAAAAAATTAGTTGGCTGCAGGGTGAGCTCTATGTAATTGGTAATGTGAATAACAATCATCATCGTCAGCCCCCCCTTTTCCCATTTTTTCTACATGGGGTCAGGGTATCGTGTTAACTGTCACCAGCTCTCTCAGTGCCACACTCCAACCTTCTTCAACACTCATGCCAGACTGTCACAGATTTTCTTTCATACAATCCATCCACCTCTTTGCTGGACATCCTCACTTCCTCTTACCTTCTTCCTGTCTGTCCCAAATCTTCCTCACCAGATTGTCTTCTGCTTTTCTGAACATATGCCCAAACCACCATAATCTGTTCTTTTTGATCTTTTCTGAAATTGGAGCTACTTTGGCTTCTGCTCTTATGTCCTCATTTCTTCATCTGTCTCACAGCGTGCATCCTACCACCCTTCTCAGGCACTTCATTTCCATCACCTCTAGCTTCTCAACTGTTCTGCCTTTCCTGCCCAGGATTCTGTACCGTACAGTAGTATTGCTCACACCACTGTCTTATACACCTTACTTTTCGGATTATTTGGCATTCTTCTGTCATAGACCACACCTGATACTCTATGCCAGTTGGCTGTAGCCCCTGATTCTAGCTTTGACGTCTCAACCACCCCTCCTAGATACTTGAAGCTGTTTGCCTGTTCACTATCTTCTCTTCTATCTCAGTTATCAGCTTCTTCTGATTTCCCCAATTTGCTGCCATTACCACAGGCTTATTTGTGCTTAGTTTCATCCCATGCACCTTCAGATTTGCATTCCATACTCCTATCCTTTGCTGAAGTTCTAGTTCAGAGTTTGCCTGAACTGACACATTGTCTGCATACAGCAGCTTTGTTGATCTGTCCCTTCCAACCTGTTTGCTAATGTAGTCCATCACCAGTATGAACAGCAGTGGGCTCAGAGCTGAACTATGGTGCGCACCAATTCCCAATGGGAACTCCTCTGTGAGGCCGAACACTGTTCATACTTCAGTCACTGGGTAATTGTATATAGCTTGCACTAATTCTGCCATTGTTTCTGGGACTTCAGACCACTCTAGTACTGCCCAGATCAGCTTTCTTGGGACCTTGTGATATGCTTTCTCTAAGTCTAGGAATGCCCAGATGGACTCTATCCTAATCTCTAGCTTCTTCTCAAGTATCTGTCTTAATGCAAACATCGTGTTAATTGTGCTGTATCCAGATCTGAATCCAAACTGCTCATCTCCCATCTTACATTCTACTGCTCTATGTATCCGTTTATCATTCACCCTTTCCAGAACTTTCATGCAATGTGGTAGGAGTTTGATGCCTCTGTACTGCCCACAGTTGTGGATGCTCCCTTTTGTTCTTGTACACTGGCATGAGTATGCTTATTCTCCTGTCATCTGGGATATGCTTTTCTCTCCACACTGCTATTGGTACCCTCAGGAGCCATTTCTCCCCCATCTCACCCAGCATTTTTATCATATCTGCTGTGACCTCATCTGAGCATGCTGCTTACTTCATCTTCCTTAGTGCTGTTCTTACTTCTTTTAAGGTGGGCTCCTCTTCTTCTCTCACTGTAGGCTGTTTCTGGAGCAGTACAGCTTCTGTGGAATTTTCTTCATTCAGAAGCTGCTGGAAATACTCCTTCCATCTGCCTTTTATGTCCTGTGGACTGGTGAGCAGGTTGTTGCTGGCATCCCTTATGAAGGGTGTCTGACTAATGTTGGTAGAGTGCCTCCAATGCCCTAATCTTTGCTATTAAAACTTTTTTTTTAGATTCTTTGTTTGCCAACCAGTAGTCCTTCCTAGCCTGGTCAGTCTTTTCTATCTCCCACTTCTTCCTGCACTCCTCCTTTCTTTTGATGACTTCCTGGACTTCTGCATTCCACCACCAGCTTTCCTTATGTACCTTATTTCCATACCTGGCTGGGCCACATATCTTTTCTGTAGTCCTAACATATGCTGTTTTTAGGTGCTGCCAGTCTTCTTCAACTCCACCTATTTCCTCCTCTTCTTGGGGTGCTAGAGCCCTGAGTAATTCCTTGAACTGCTGTTCTTTCTCTCCAGTCAACTTCCAGGTCTTCAGCCTGGTTTCTGTTGACCTTAGAACCTTCTCTGACCATTGCTTGCAGCTGATTGTGGCAACTAATGGTTTATGCTGTGGGCCGACTGTTTCACTGGGGATGACTTTGCAATCATGGATGCTACCCCAGTGCCTTTTCCTTACTAGGAGGAAGTCTACCTGAGTTGCATGTTGGTTACTCTTGTATGTGATCTTGTTACTGTCTCTCTTTCTGAACCATGTGTTGGCTACTATCAAGCCATTTGCCAGACGTACGTCTAGAATGGCTTCTCCTTCTTTATTCCTGTTGCTCCACCCATGTGGACCTAGGCAGTCCTCATATCCTGTTCTGTCTGTTCCGATATGTGCATTCAAGTCACCCATTATCAACATCAATTCATGTTGTCCTGCTTTATCTAGTAGGTTCTGCAACTGCTGTCTGAATGCACTCTTTTCCTCACTGTCACAATCCTGCTGTGGGGCATAGGCTGAGAGTATGAATACTGCCCTATCATTACACAGAAGTCTGATTGCCACAAGTCTGTCATTAATTCTGATGATATCCCTCACTGCTTCTGACGCCTCTCTCACCACAATTCCTACACCATTTCTAGCCTGTCCCCCACCTGAGTAGTAGAGTCTGGATCCTAAGCCAAGTGGCTTTGCTGCACTGCCCTTCCATCTCATCTCTTGGATACATAGGATATCCAGCCTCCTCTGTATCATCATATCATCCACTTCCAAGCTGTGTCCTGTCGGTGAACCTACATTAACTGTAATTCTCAGTTCATGTTTGGCAGGTTGGTTGGTTTTACGTCCAGCTTTCACTCAACAGAGCTATCCCAGGTAACCTAAGCTGGACAACTAGACACCGGCCGGCCATTAGCTTATTGACCCAGGGCTGCTGCTCTTTATGGCAGGCAAATACTGGCCAATAGGGGCACATATACCCCTCCCACCATTAGCAAGGGTCCCTGGAGTGGGTCACAGTAGGCCAGGTCCTCAACCCACTTATCACGGGTAACTACCCATTACCATGTTTGGCGACATATGTCAACATGACAAAATCACCTAGAGCCATATTTTACACAGTCAAGTGGCTAGCCCTGCCATGGCATGCAGTCTGTGATCTGTGTTCTCCTATCTTGAGGATACTGTGCACCACAGTAGATGCACAAAGCGGTTGGTCTGTACAACTCTTCCCCCTATAGGGCACCATGTGCTGCTGCCCACAGCTCCATTCATTGGTGAGTTTGAGATGAAAACCCTCAACATGTTTTTCAGATATGGAGACAAAGAGAGAACATGCAAACTCCAAACAAGCATTGGTCGGCGGTCAGGATCGAACCTTGTGCAAATAATAATATACGTAAACAAATATGATGAACAATGTAAAATTGGATTTGATGTCTAGTGGTTGTAACAAACTAAATAATCCTGAAATGGGGAACTATGTGCAAGGAAGATAAGCAATTGTCTAAATCAAGAAAATAAGAAAAAAAATCTCATTGTTGCAGTTTCCTATAAAATGGCTCAGTTACCTGAATTAAGACCAATGTATTCATAGATAAGTGTGGAAGTTCATACGTATTCTTGTGCACTATATCCTGTATTTTCCACATGCTATCTTAGTTCATGAACATTAATTTCATTGCCTTTGATGGAATGCGCAAGCCATTCCATTTTCTTAAATATAACGCACCAGATGAGAGAGTACGTCACTGTGTACTGGGAGTTCCTGGGCTTAGTATGCAGATAAGCTCTGTGTAGCTGAAAGTGCTACATAGCATAGCAATGTCAGTTAAGTCTATGAGTTTCTACATAGTAAAGTATAATTTAAAAGGTTGTCCATCACTAGTTAGCTATAGTCCACCGGGTCTATATTATATGAACGAACATTCATAATGTTGAATGCTCTAAACAGCGAAGATGCCGGACCTCAAACTCCTTATTGTGGGGAGGCTGCGTCCCCCACATCCCCCGCTAAATATATTTACCAACTTGCACTACAGTGAGGAAAGGGCAAATATTTAGACCTTCACTGAACTGCTATCCCACAAGAAGCTCTTCGTGGCCGGCATTCTCGTTCTTCAGAGCGTTCGACATTATGAACTTTTGCCATCATGTCTGGGAGTAAGCCATAAAAGTTTCACATACTTGTCTTAATAGCAGACAAGAGGTCATTGCAATATTATCATTTTGAGGATCTGTGTTGAAATGCAAGCTCCAGATGACAGGAGCTCAACAACGTCACTCTACAGGGATGGAACAAGTTTGCTTACAGTAGTAAGTTTGCCTGCACTGGAGGGAACTCTGTTGTGTTTGGTCTTTCTTATTGTGCATCACAGGTTTTCTTTTATTCTCCTAGGCCTGATCAAGTGCACATCATCAAAAGAAGGGTATTTTTAGGATGACAACTGCAGCAGTGCCATCGTACTGTATGCGGCTGGATTCCAAAGTGTCATCCCATAGGGATGTTCTACCAACTGTGACATTATCTGAGAAACCTGACAGTACAGAAAAATTCAAAGTTTTTTTTTTTTTTTTTTAAGGGGAATGTCAGAGCATGACTGGAGAAATAAGATTTGGAGCCTCCAGATGTTCTAAAAAGCAATCTCAATCATTCCTGTAAAATCTTGATGCTATGAAAAATCAGAGTAGTAATTCTAATTTAGGGATGTTGGCAATGCTTGATGAAAATGAAGGCAAAAGCATTGTGCAGTTTCTAAAAAGTTGGCTCAACAAGCTAATGTATATTTATGTAAACAGACTTGAGAAAGAACTGAACTGTTAATGTATAGATTGCAGTCACAAAAGTCTACATGCACAGTGTGGCTACATCTTTATTTTAGGAATTTCCCATTTCTTTGAATTTGCATGACTTTAGAGGTCGTATGCATAATTATATATATATATATATATATATATATATATATATATATATATACAGGAGGCTACTTTTCTTCATAGAAATTTCACAATCTCGAAAAAGAAAAGTAAAACCCACTTTCACAAAAGCCAATTCACCGACTCGGAAAAAAAAAATAAAAAAACTATGGTAAACACTGTTTTGCAGTAAATACCTCTTTGACTGCACTTGACAGAGGTCCAGTATTAATGCAGTCAAGTTTGTCATTGTCTGTGCTTTAAGATAAAATCCTTTAAAACCTTGCACGTAGCATGGTTTTGGAATTATTGTTGCAAATATGAACAAACAATATTTGCCTAGAGGCATCAGTGGGAGGTAACTACATTTGCACCTGGAGGTGTCAGTTGGATGTAATTGTTAAGGAGATTGACTCTGAAATTTTAATTTGAGTCAGGGGTTGACCAGCTGACATTATTTAAGTCTAATAGAGGATCACTGGTGATCTGAGTTTGCTAAGATGATTAAAAAAATGGCCATAAGTACCAAAGGTTCAAACTGCAATACAGGGTTGTTAGGGTTAGTCACTCCCTGACCACTGACTGAATGGGCTAGCTGTAACATGCAACAGTAGGTAGGACACAATTCCAGCTATATGGCTAGACAAGGAGTGAAGTGACATATAGTAGTGGGATTCGATGGAGGGTATGCTGTTCAGCTGAATCAGGAATATTAAATTCCTAAACTCCTGAGTTCCTCATATTATGATGTTGAGTACAGTGAGTGAGTTTTATCTCTAGCACCTGGGGAGGAAGAATCTAGCTCAGATGAAAAATGAGTAAAGTGCTTGGCTGTTTTTGACTTTTCTAATGTATTTTATGGCTTCTGCCCTAAGGAAGGTATTTTTAATGAAACATATTTTTATTTTGTTACAAACGTAAACAAGAAAATGCAAAGTAACAAATTGTACAACTGACTATGAATTTCCTGAAAAATTGTATAATAAAGAGCTATATTTAAAACTTTAAAGAAATGATTAATGCTAAAAATCTTATCTGCATAAGAATACATGAAAATAAAGTCAAAATGAGACTGACGTTGATAAAACTTCATGGTGAAAGCTAAATATTTATTGTATACTAAGGACCCTTTTCAGCCAAGATTTGGGCTCTAGGCTTATCCATACAGTTATATACCATCAAATAGCTACATAAGCACACACATCTTAAAAAAAGACATGGAAATAGTAATGTTGCCACATAGACAGAAATAGGGATAACTGTCATCAAAGTCAATTTGGTGTCAAGCTATTACTTAATCTAATACATCTTTATAAAGGAGTGCAATTAATATAAATTGTTGCATAGAAATACAAAAAGTGTAGTCATCTTAATTTATACGGAGTAGCATTTAAGAAACACTGAAATTTAAACAAATTGGCTGCGTTGGTATAACAAATTATCTATAACCATCAACAGTTTAAATCTACTTGTTGCCCTGCATATGTGAAACATATCTCTCAATCTTTTAACACGAGAAATCTGGAAAAGGCCAAAAGTAATGACGGAAGGGTCAAAAACCCCACATCAGAGTCAGATTTAATTAAACTTAGATAGTTACTAGAAAGGCTTTAATGAATGTACTAGAAGTAAAGGACAATAGTCATGTAATACAGAAGATATAAAAACCTTATATATATAGTCAGTATTTTCAATGAAGAGGGTCTGGAGGGATTGAGATGGACATTATGTAAATTTTCATCCCCCAAAAGCCTTTTTAGAAATGATGATGGTATTAGTGGGATTCTTGCTGACAAGCAACACAATCATGGCAGGCAATGAATATTATCTGCAGATAAGGGGTACTGCAATGGATACCCTGATGGCACCAAAGTATGCATGTGCGTATTTAACGTATAAAGAGGGCAACCTGTTAAACAGCTATGGCTTCAGTAAGGTGATATTTTTGGATGTTTTATTGATGATATGCTATTTATTAGTGAGGGGCAACCAAAGAAATTTGACTTCTTGATACAAACTTTAAGGGAACCTTATGTTAGCAGCTGATGTTAATATCAAGAGTCATAAGATTAACTTCCTGTTATTTTATACATGTACAGTCATTATCTAGGGTATGTAAGTAGCAACATTTATTAAAAATCTGTGGCCATAAATAATTTATTACAGTTTAAGGAAGAGCCCAAAGGGCACTTGATAAGAATAGTTAAAAATGTTACAGACATGTTATTATTAAAACAGAAATGGTTAATGAAAAAATGTTGATTGAGTAAAAGGCAATATCCAAATGTCTTGCCAACCAATAAAAAAAAGAAGTATGCCTTGAGGCAAAATTAAACCATATTTATGTGAGAGATCTGCAGACTTGAGAATCAATCTAGTAAGGAGAATGAAAATTCAAGAGGACTGTAGCTTGGAGCACACAGTAGAGATGTGGAAGAATCAGTTAATAAGAACTCGAACATTTTATAGTCAAATAGTGAAATTGGAAAGTTGATTTCTTCAAATCTTCAAAGCCACTATTTTCCTTCAGAAGAGCAACCATGCTAAAGGAATTACTTGAACAAAGGAGTGGTAATAACAGGAACAGAATGAGTACATGCAAATGCAATTGATCTATAATGTGTAGATAGGTATAGAACGGTAATGTTTTTATTCATCCTACTACAGGGGATTGGTATACTAATGTTTTTGTAATATGTGAGACATTAGGTTACTTTGCAAAGTTCAAGTATAGATGTTTCTATGTTGGCAAACCACAACTAATTTTAAAGTTAGAATAAAATAATGTATTTTAGAGATATAAGAAAACATCAGAGACAAATGCACTTTATAAACATGAAAACCATGCAAGTCATTGTGCAGGATTTAAATTTCATGTTTTATAGGCAGTTAAACTTTCCATGAGAGGTAGAGATTTAAGAAATGAATTACTATAAGCAGACAAAGTGATAATTACATGTGAACAGTATAGATGTACTTAATAATGATGGCATATCTTTTAAACCATACCTAAGAAGTAGAAGTATAAAACAGTTTGGTAAATTTTAATTTTGATATGTAATGTAGGATGCTTATTTATATGCAAAAACGTTATGTGTAATTTTGATATAAAAGGGTTTGTAAATAATTGATTTTCAGATTGCACTTTGGGTTTTATTTATGGTTTAGTCATGTGAATAACTTTTTGTTCAAACTGATTGTTCTGTCATTGATTTTGAAGGTTGAAGAAATAGTTGTATTATTTTAAATGCAAGTCCTAAATCCTTGGTATGCACAGTGTAAAATGCTTGTTCAGGTATCATTTTTAAATAAAATGGGTTTGTTAACAATATATATAAATTGCATTTTGTGTTTTGATTCCAAGTGCAATTGTCATGTAACTAAGTTTTTGTTTAATTTGATTGTTACAATATTTGATTGTTGATATCTGAAGAAGCACTTGTACTTTGTCCAAAAGCAAGTGCTGGCAGTTTGAGTTAAATAAAATGTTACGTTTTATAAAGTCTTCAATTTATTTGACATCCCTGCAGTTTCATGGAACTGTAAATTTAATTGCTAATTTCAGTATTAAAACAAGTTTGTAAAATAATATCATGAAGTACTTTTTTATGCCAGTATTAGTTTCCCCATTAAATATCATTAGTGTAATGAGTATCATTAGTGTAATGAGTATAGATACTCGGAGGCTCTAAATAAAAACCTGCAAAAGCATCACAGACCTCCAAAGCAGACACCCAAAAAACCTACACCTCCCGTCACAAACCAGACAACACATAAAACACAAAATCAGTGTGCCGCACAATCACAGCCCTTAAGGCAAAATAACATGCCTATCACACTAGTAATAGGTGACTCTATAGTCAGGCACACTGACGTCCCACTCACTAGGCTGGACAAGGAGAAGGTTACTGTTATCTGCCTGCTGGGAGCCAGAATCTGCCACATAACACAAGCACTCAGGTCACTCCAGAACAAGTACAAATATGACTCTGTCATTGTTCATGTTGGTGTGAATGACCTGACACGTACCTCCCTGGACTACATGAAAAGAGACATGGAAGAGCTCTCTGATCATGTAGCCCAGGCGGGTATGACATTGACACTGAGTAGCATCCTGCCCTCACCAAGAATGATACTGCAGTATAAAGAAAAAAATTATCAATTTCAACAATTGGCTAAGCTTCTGGTGTCATTCAAAGGGGATCCAGTGTCTGTCAGCCTGGGACAACATGCTAGACAGGCCTGGTTGCTTCACAAGAGGCTGCTTGTACCTGTCACCCCTAGGCTTTCGAATACTGACCAAGGCTCTTGCTGCCCCCATGGTGCCTTTTTTAGGCAAGGCTCAAAAGTCAAACCCACCTCAGTAAACAGCACAAATAAAAAGAGGGTTATGCTACTCAATGGCAGGAGTTTAAATCTCAAAATGCACGCACTCGAAACATTCCTAAGTATGGAGAACGTCGACATCTGTACAGTCACTGAAACCTGGTTCAAGGCTCCACAGAGCACCCCAGCACTGCTGGGCTACAACTCATACCACACATTTCAGCCACAGAACATGGACTGAAACACAAAAGGAGGGGGTGTATCCATATTCATCAAGGATACCTACACCTCCAGGTTAGTGATTAGCATGGTTAGCATGATATGTCCGAGATCATCCATGTGCAACTAACATCAGGCAAATCTGCAATGCAAATTGTGGCCTGCTACAGATCACCCTCCATGACGCAGGACCACCACTCCACCTTTCTGGAGACACTGGAAAACATGAAGGTCCTACTGAACACCCTGATATTGGGTGATTTCAATTACCCTACTGTTAACTGGGAAAACTACTCAAGTACAAACTCCCAGGTCCAGCGCTTCCTGGAATTTATCAACTCAAATGCCCTGGATCAGCTGGTAAACTCCACTACCAGAGGTGAAAACATATTGGACCTGGTCATCACCAACATAGGCGATAGATGTTCCACATCAGAGGTCAACCCGTCACTGGTTAGATCAGACCTTAAACTAATCACTCTGGATGTCCACACCACACCACCACCTCCAACCAAGGAAACCACAGTGAAAAACTTTTCTATAGCAAACTTCGCCTTACTTAAGACAGAGATGGTAAGTTTCACAGCCCCCACGCTAAAGGGTAACAGTGTCCAAGATGCAGGAACCTTTACAAATGCACTCGCACCTACAAGGATGCATGGATCGTGCCATCTCTAGCAAAACCAAGATTCATTCCCCTAAGAGAAGGAAACCAGTCTGGTGGACCCCTGCCATAAATAGGCTATATAATAGAAGGAGGAAACTAGTTCAGAAAAAAAGCAAATCCCAAGAAGGAAAGACATCCCTGATCAGTATCAGTAAGAAACTAAGGTCCCTCATAAAACCGTCCAAGGCTAACTGTGAAAGAAAAATAGCCAAGGATTCAAAAGGTAACTACAAAGCCTTCTTTAGCTATGTCAAGAATCTAAGTGGCAACTCGCAGATATGCTCTGAGATGGTGCAAAATAGCACAAAATATACTGAACCCACTGATATTGCCAACATCCTGGCAAATAGATTCAGTGCAAACTTCACCCCCCTCTCACCCCCAAAAGGGCCTACAATAATACCAGAAAAGTGTAGTGTCCCTGAAATCACAGACTCACAGGTGAAAGCAGCCCTTTCAAAAGCCAAAAGTTCAGCGTCAATGGGGCCAGATGGTGTCCCAGGCTGCGTCTTGCACGAACTACAGAAGGAATTAACCCCCCACCTAAACACACTGTTCAACCTCAGCCTCTCCACAGGCTATGTGCCCAGAGAATGGCGCACAGCAACGGTTATTCCACTCCACAGAGGTGGGGCTACACCTGATCCTGGTAACTATCACTCCATAAGCCTGACTAGCCTGGTCTGCAAGGCTATGGAGCACATCATCATGGAACTCATTAACAAAGACATTGGGAACCTCCAAACACTTGACCCGACCCAGTTCGGCTTTGTTAAGGGCAGATCATGCCTACTAAACCCGGTTGACTTCTGCGAGACAGTCACCAAGGCCATAGATGAGGGGAAGGTAGATCACTCAGCCTACCTAGACTTCACCAAGGCTTTTGACACCATTCCCCACTCTGGAATTATAGAAAAACTCACCAGCCTGAACATAAACCCCTACGTCATGAGATGGGTTTCCAACTGACTTACAGACAGAACTCACACGGTAAGAATAGCGGGCTCCAGGTCCGACTCTAAACCAGTCACAAGTGGTGTCCCATAAGGCTCAGTCCTGGGACCCCTACTGTTCGGCATATACTTCTCAGAAGTACTGGCAAAGACAGGAGGGCTATGCCTAACCACGTTTGCCGATGACTGCAAACTGGGAGCCATAATTGACTCTCTGGCTGACACGGACATTCTCCAAAAGGGCCTTACTGAGACGGACACCTGATGTCAAAGTCATTGTCTCAAACCCCAAGAACTATAGAGACATTAGCCTGACCAGCCTTATCTACAAAGCCATGGTATGAATCCTCATGGACCTTGTCAACAAAGATATAGGAAATCTGCAAATGCTTGACCCCACCCAGTTTGGCTTTGTCACGTGGAGATTATCCCTGTTAAACGTGGTGGATTTCTTAAAGACAGTCACCAAATCCCTAAATGAGGGAAATGCTGTGTATATGGCCTACCTAGACTTAGCCAAGGCCTTTAACACCACCCCCCACTTAGGCATCATTGATAAACTCACCCAGCTGGGTATCAACCCATATATTGTCAGGTGGGTTGCAAACTGGCTCACTGATAGAACTCATATGGTCAAAATAAGGGACTCCACCTTCTCCAGCATACCCATAACTAGTGGTGTTCCACAGGGATCAGTTCTGGGCCCCTTACTGTTCAGAATCTACTTCTCTGAAATACAGGCTAAATCTAAAGGACTGTGGCTGACAAAGTTTGCTGATGTCTGCAAACTGGAAATGATCACTGAAACCCCTAGTGATGTCAACATCCTTCAAGGTCTTACACAGACTAATGGTGGTGCCAAAGTCATGGTCTTAAACTTAATGCAATAAAAGCATAATCATCCCCTTCAGCAAGGGTGATCTTCCTACAAACTATGACATCAACAGCAATACTCTAAGCACACAGTTTGTGGTGAAAGATCTGGGCACACCAGTCAACAGCAGCGTTAACTTTAATCACCATGTCTTCACAGTGGTAAGAAGGGCATTTTATATTGCTCATCTCATAAATAAGGAAATTGCCTCAAAAAAATATACCCCCCTGTACTCTTCTTTCATTAGGCCAATAATAAAACATCATGCTCCTTTTTATGGAGAGAAAACAAAGGCTCTTAACAAAGAAAATTAAGGGTCTTCAAGATCTGTCTTATTCGAATAGACTGAAATCATTGTCACTTCACTCTGTGTCATACAGAGTGCTGAGAAGCGACCTGTGCCTTGCATATAGAGCAATCTCTGACTCAGCTTTAATGGAAATGAAGCACATTCGCAAGTCAAATGGCAGATGGGCCACTTGCTCAAAGGACCTTAACCTGGTATGTGACATTAACAGTCTTACTGGAGAGACATGTTAGTCTCACAGAAGTTGCCCCACCTTTGGGACAAGCTTCCTATTCATGTTAAAGCCCCTCGTTTGAACAATTAGATGGGTAACTGGAACTTCACCCCAGGGTTCCCACCTGTGTCCCTCTTGGACATAAACAATAGATGCTGATTTTAGTGTCTGCTTGAACCAGACATCCTTGGGAACATGGGTTAAACTTGGCTAGGGGCCCTGGGGCCATAAGCCCAGTAACTTCCTCTGCTCTATTGCATCCGCATGAGTTACCACCAATTCATGCAGATGTGGCCTTGGTTTAACATCTCACCCAGGGGATGACACATTCAGCAGTACAGCACTCCCCTTATGCTGTATTGCACTGCCAGTAATATGGTTACCTGGTGTGGCAATAGTACCCACATCCTTCTGCATCAATGGTAAGTGTGCTACCTGTTGTGCCACTGGCACTAAATATATTCCATGTTTCTGTAATTGTAACAGCTTTATAATCATTGTAATTTTAAATTAAGAGAAAACAGAAAACATGAATAAAAAACTGACAGAAACACTTCTAAAGTGATTTGACTGCAATTACAGTTAAATAAATGCACATCCCAACATTTATAATGTAAAATGGAGTTAAATGCCACTTTTCCTATTTTTCAGTCTGTGCATCTTTTTGCAGTCATAGAATAAAGATCATTCCACAGTGTGTTTATATGAAGCAAAGACAGGATCGTTTATCATAAAACACTCTATAATTCATTAATTGTGAATGTCTGAGTATGCTCTGTAAGAAAACTTAATAATGAATAGGTCAGCACTAATGTAACGCTATTAAATATTTTGATCAACTTCTGACTTGGCTAGTTTACGAAGGTGTTGACTCACATGTCTGTAAGTACACTCTTATTGCCACAGAAACTTACATTTGATTTTCTCAGACCAGCTGAGAAGTAACAACTGATACTGCACAGAATTGCTTTATTCTAGTGATACAAATAAACATCAATTTATTTTGTATGATGTATCACATACATAACACCTACCACAAAAGTCAGAGTAATAGAATTATCTCGGTAATCCTTAAAAGGGAGTTCCCTATGCAAGTTCATCAGAAAGTTTTTTCCTTGCAAGAGTGTCACCGAACTGCACCTTCATCAAAGCAGATATCAGTCAACACTTGAACTTAGGATTAACAACTTTTCATGTCACAAATTCAGGACATGTACGCAAAAGCAAAATACTTGCAGAATAGAAATGTACATTAACCTCCCCTCGAGGGGATTGTTGCACAATATAACTGTGCATAGTCAAATATATTCTTGTATTATTCCATGTCAGTGAAAGTGCCCCTTAATTCTGGAATGTCCAGAAAAATTCTGGACAGTTGGCAACCCTTGAAGGATGCATTTATATGATACTTAACAAATAGCCAGACAGAACTGGAAATAGAAAACTGGCTGTATACAAGCCAAAATGACTAATGAAACACAAGTCACCAAGGAGATGATATTGAGATAATATTGAGAATCACTGCTGCTGTTTCTTTCTGGTGAAGCAGACTTCCTTGCTTGATCAATGGGTGATTCTTGCTTGAATCCATCATCTTTAATGTCTTCATAATTCATACTGATGAATGACTTGGTGAGAAATATTCTTGTTAGTGGATTCTACTGAATTTTATAACAGTTACAGCACTATATAAGGAAGGAAGATGAAAAATGCCGGAGAGGTGAGGATGATTCTAACAAATTAATTCAGGACAACAAACTACTCTGCTAAGTATATGGGACATAAACAGTTAGGAGTGAATTGCAGCTGTGGCCATTGGCCAAGAAATGTGGCTTTACTGTTATACTGTTAGTGTTTAGATGTCCCGTTGTATTTAAATAGTCCTCAGTAATTAACAAGACCCAGAGATAAAATAGAAGAAATCACGGATAAGAATAAGAGAGAGATTTGAGACAGATTGAAAAAAGTAGCTGCTGCAATAGCAACACTGACTAGGAGTGTGGCAGTTTTTCCTAAATGATATATTTCCCAATGGACATGGACCGAATATAATTTATTTTAACAAAATGGCGCACATGCCTTTATTTTTCCACAAAGACCACATACAATGAATAGAGCAACTTAACATCTTTTCCGAAAACAAATGAGAGACAATGGCATCAAACAGAAGATATACATGCAAAAAGCTTATTAAGGGGACACGCGTGCTTTCTAGGGATAGAGATTGCAAGTTATCTCGGTTATTAGTAAGACAATGTGGCAGCATATTTGGAATAAAAATCAACTGAAGCAAGGCACACTTGCATGGTTCTTCATTATTATATCAGGCTAAGATGCAGTCCAAAGTAGAAACAGTGTTGCATTATCATGCCTACCTACATCCTTTGTCCTAGTGGCTATGCTAGAACTGGAGATCAGTATAAGTTTGCAACTAATAGCATATACTATAATTAGTGCTATTTATTTAGAAAAACGATCATGCCAGATAACATATCAGTGGTATTTATGGGTTATTACAACTTGCAGAATGGATTGATTCTCTACCATTCTATTTCAATTTGTTTGTTATCCAGGTGTTTATGAAGAATTAGGCAGTATAGAATGTGCTGGTTCAGTTAGTGTTACTACATTAGCATGTAATTTGTTGTTATGGAAGTGATGAACTAGAAAACAAGCATTTGACTAATCCAGTTAGGGAGAAGTGCTTAGAAATTGTCTTTTAATCAGCTAGCTGATAAATGCCTGTAACCATTTTGTTATTCTCTTTTCTTAGTTCTATGTAGCTTAGTCACCAAATTGAAAAGCATTAGATGCTTTTATATGAAAGCAGGTGGTGCAGTGTCACTACAGATAGTGTTGCCACCTCACAGCAAAAGGTTCTCCTGTTCATTTTCCGGTTGGGCTGCCTTCTTTGTGAGGTCTGCAAGTCATGTGTTCAAATGGATTTTCTCTGGGTGCTCCAGTTGTTCACCTTACATCTGTATGGAGGATCGAGGTCTCAAATTGCCTGTACAAATACATGCAATAAAGTTGTGATATGAGACGAAAACATGGCAACCTACTTCTCTTTCCCTTTTGCTTTGAAAGCTCTATGGGTTGCAGTGGCTGTTCAATATAGGAATTGGATTTGATTAATAAAAGTGCATATGAGAGCGTGCAAAGTACCGTTGCCGTAACTATAAAACTTGACTAGAGAAAACATATTACTTCATGAATTGTTGTTGCTGAATAGATTAACTGAATAGGAAACTGTGAGTAAATAACCATTTCCTGGCTATTGAATCAAGTTGCTGTGCTAGCCAAACAAAAGGAGGGTATTTAAAGCAGGCGCTGCCGGGAAGTTGGAATGCTATAATGCGCCGTCGAGGGTGCGGCCACTTCTTCTCCTGTAATTCAGCGCTTCCCAGGACGCATGCAAGAAGAGCCTCGGGTCTTGGTTCTCTAACTCAGTGCGTCTCAGGTTGCGCCCCGGAGGGCGACAGGCTTCGTGGTTCTCTGCAGAGATATTGCTTCTTGCAAAGAGTCGACGAGGCAGAGGCAGGTCAGGCTGGGCTTCGGGTTGCTGTACAGGATGTGTTTCTCAGGGGTTAGGCCCCCTCCTTCCGCAAAGACGCTTCCCCCAGAGATAGGTGGCTTCCAGGTTTGGGTTCTCAGTCTTCCAGTTTCAGTTGTCAGTCTCAGCCCAACAGTCCACCCAAGTTCAAGAGCAGGCGATTTGATTACATATGCTAGCTTTGGATTTGATGACCCGATAAGAGGCAGAGGGTCCAGCCCAGGTGAGATTGAGCAGGAGGGTGATGTCCTCCTTGAGGATTTTTTACTTTCACTTGCCTTCTTTCAGTCCTTATTTATGGGCAGAGTGAGGATTCTTGATTGCTTTCTGCTCTGATTCTTTCTTTTTTTTCTCTTTTTGCTTTTCTCTTCATTTTTTTTTCTCATTTTTTACCCTTCATTCATTTCAGGACTGATATTAGCTTAGGCTGCTCTTAAAGAACTTTGCCCCTTGGCTATACCCTGTTCTGGCCCCTGGCTATACCCTTGCATAAGATGCTTGTATTTGCCCTGATTTTCTAATCCTGATTCTCTGATTTGCCCTCTCCCTATTAAACCTGATCGGGAGGCTCCTAAATATATTTATAAGAATCCTTAGAAAGATACTAGAATTCATAAATAGAAACGGAATGTCAGGGTCCTAAGTCTGTGCAAAAAATGTGGTAAGGCCTTTCGGTTCTGCCAAGGGAAATGTTGTATAGATTTTGGATAGATGGGATAAAAACCTTCCAACATAGCTATGAGGGAGGGGAAGGCTTTGGTGCCAGTTTCATATATCAAAATATATCTTCTCTCTTCTGGTGAAAAGTAAGTCTGATGCTCTGTGGGAAAGGTGGTGTAGGGAAAAAAATTAAGTCAGACTGCATTTGGAACAGTTCTCTGAAAAGGATTCTAAGCATTGGTTACAATCTGCCTGTGGCCTCCTCGTCTAGGTCAGGCTGGGTGGGGTCAGGCTTCTCAGGCCTTCGCCTTCTGGCTGAGAGGGATCAGAATTTTGAAGCGAATGACAAGACAATGATCATGTGATGCTTGTCAGTCTGATGATTTGTTGTTTGGTTCACCTGTGGAGTCAGTGAAAAGAATGGAGAAGCCTGCTAAGTCAGTATGCAGGCTGTTAGATTTTTTGCAGTTCAGCCTAGGAGTTTAGTAGAAATTTAAGTGCTAAAGGGAAGGACATACCTTATCTATGACAGTCCAGTGATGGGGTGAATCTAGGCGTGGTAGGGACAGAGCTCAGAGTTCTTTCAGACCTAGAACAAGGGTTGTCCTGATCGGTGAGGGCAGGGGCCAGTCCTTTAGTCTTCAAGTAAACAGGACCAATGAAAAGTCTTTCGAGATCCTTCCTTCTCTGACAGGCCTTTTCAGCTGAGGAGGGTTGCTTCTCTTCAAGTGAAAATTGGATACCCAAGACAAATTTCAAGGTATTGGATATCGCCTCCTCAGTGATATCATACACCAAGGTTACAAGTTTTCCTTTCAAAGGTTTGCTCCTCCGACTTGCCTCTCACCAAAAGCAGAACTCACTTCGAAATTTCTCTGCTGCTTCTTCCAGTAAACAATGGGTCCCGGTCCTCTGGCCTAAGGGCCTAGATTTTTATCCTTCCTCTGTCCTAGAGAAAAAGGTTAGTTCAACCAAATTTTGGATTGTACTATTTATCCTCATCTGGTAATCAATCCCTTCAAATAAATGTTGGCGTGACAAGTTTTACCTCAAGTGGGGCTGGGATTCTGGTTGCAACAGATGGGATCTCAGCTGGCAAGGACTTCATGTCCTATCAGTTCTCAGTTGCAGGAGGTATCTGCGTTTTTCTCTGGGAAGTTGGGATATCAGTTCTCTGCTCAGCCCTTTGGCTTCTCTGCACTGCCCAGAGAGTTATCTACTGGTTCTGGCTGTTCTGATAGGTTCTTTCAGGCTAAAGGGAACACAAATCTATCCTTTTTTGGACGGATTGCTGATTCTGGCCCAAGATGAAGGAACGGTTCTTTCATCATTTTAGTATCATAGTTCACAGTTAAGATGATAGGGGTATTCTTCGAACGACAGAAATAGGTCAAGAAGTCAGTTCTCTGACCATGTGCTTGCTTTTCTGGGGACCTCTCTCATCACAGCATCTGGCTGATTTGTTTAAATGGCTACAAGGTACAATCCTTCTTCTTACTTCCATCAGTTGTCCTGATTCAGGCTGGCTCCTGTCAAGGAGCTTCCTTCAAGCATGTTATTTCATCATGTCATTCATTCTTCTTAAGGGTTCTGCCAATCTGCAAGCTTCTGTGAAGCAGATAAATCTCTGCATGTATGGACACCCATGTATTGGAACATGGATGTCAAATAATGGCATGCATTCTTCATTTGTTTCCCATTTAAGCTCAGGAATGTCAGACTAAACACCTAAACAGCGACTCTCTGTGACCGAGTCAGGAAGGAGTCGGTTGTCATGACCCAGATGCCTCAGAACTTCTTTGGGGAGCTATCCTAAGGGAAAAATGTAACAAGACACATGGCCTGCCAGACTGGGTTGAAGACACATCAACTTGAAGACTGCAAACAGCACCCAATTTTCACATTACTGGAAAAGAAGTGGCTTTCTTCCAGGGCAGGTGTTGGTTCTAACAGACAACACAACTGTCATGTGGTACATCAACAAGCAGGGGGAATGCATTCTTATCCTCTATGCAGACAAGCAATGATTTTGACTTCAGACTGCTTTCAGTTTACATAAAGGAGTTATTGCAAGGGCACAGAACAAATTGGAACTCCTTAGCAGATGTAAAATGTAGGACATCCAGGCAGACCCATGGATGGAACAAATTCAAGGCTATTGACAGTGTTATGGGAACAGGGAACTCCAGACATAGATCTGTTCCACTTTCGCTTACTCTGGATGCTCTCTGTTGCAAAAAAAAGTTAAAATTTCAGCTGCTGAAGTGGGATGTCTCCATTTCATCCACAGCAACTTCCATGTGTGCCATGTGTCACAACCCTCTCCTCCTCCAAAGGTACCCCTGAAGGTCAGACAGTCTCCTAAAACCATGATTTAAGAAGCTCCAGATTTGCCTCCAACCAGATTGGCCTCCCATTACTGAAGTAGAATCTCAGAAGTCTGGTGCGCTTTGAGACCTCTTGCTCCCTTTGCCTCTCCCTTGCTGTCTTCTGAGACAGCTGTCACCAGAGATTCTCTACATCCCCACTTACATCTCTACATCTAACAATATTTTGGGAACTGCTTTAAACCCACAACAACCTGGCTTCCACATTTTGTAACAAAAGGCCTTTTACAAAGTAAAGTGTTAGTGAATAAATGGAGGAGATTTATTTGATGGAGGAAAGGATTTTATTTTGATTAACAGCAATTTACTTCAAGTGTTTCTAAGTTCTTACTTACTTTCTTACTGGCTGCTTCAATTTTCTCCTCTGTTACCTTGGTTTGTGTACTTCCTTCATTTGCTTTCTGTTGTGAGCAACACCTTTTGTTTTCTACTCCTTGTTTAAGCAATTTTTTAGAGGGCTTTTATAATAATTCCTTAGAGGTCTCAATTCATAGAAGCTAGATATCTCCTCCTCTTGGAGGACTCACTCTCAATTTTTGTGTTGCTGCCCTAACGCTCTTTGGAAGAAAACTTTTTGCCTTCTGCGATTTGTTACTGGAGGACTCTTTTGTTGCTCAGGGTTGGCCATTAAGAAGGGTTTGGTTTTCTGAATTTTTTGCCCTTATGGCGGTTGAATTTTCTTTATTTTACATAAATCTTTTCCCTACCTAGTCTTCCTCCTTTAAGTATGGCTTTAGTGGTTTTTCTATTCATTTGCCTACTTTTTTGCATAAAAGCCAAAACCCCCAAAAAAAAGGGAAATACACTTTAAAAGATTGATATTTATTTGGGCAGAACTAAAGGGGTTCAGGCAGTCTCAGGGCAGTATCAGTTCGATTTGCTTTCATTTTCTCAGGGTTGACCTGTTTTCAAACAAACTATTTCTAAGTGGATTGGTTTTTGGTTTGCTTTCTGTTATTCCCATCATGGTATTGCTTTCCAGCATTCCCAGCTGGGATTAGGCCTCATCTGCACTAGGCCTCCCTTTTCAAGGGGGGCTACTTAAGGGGTGGCTTTTAAAGAGGGTTGGAGGCAAGAAGATATTTTGCTAAGCATTATTTTCTTCCTTTTTTACCTTTTCCTTCTGCATCTCACCTTCCCATTTTACTTAAAATTTAGGGCTGGTTTGCCACTGCAATTTTACAGGCTTTGCCATCAGCTTCTGCTGCTTTATAGTTTGCCTGTGGATATGCCTCTGCTTTGGGATTGACTGCAATAATGTAGAGTTTTGTACCTACCATAAATGTAGATGTTCGAAGTTATGTACCTACCATAAATATCCCCTGTGCAAGATCGTCACTTATCCCTCCTTCCTCTCTGGTGGTTAGGTTGTGGTGGGTTTTGGTTTGAATGCATGTTAAATGAGTTGTTTTGGGGGGTGGTTGGTTTTTTTGCTGTCTTTTTGGGCCTTCTTTCTTCTAGGGCCTTCCTGACATCTGGGCAAGAAAGACTGAGGATATGGCGTCGGGGTCATACATTTGTACCTGACGTCCTGATGTCTCAGTCTTAAGCGCTTGACGGCGTCCAGCCTAATACTTTGGTATTCGGGCCGACCGAGGACAGCGACTACCCATATGTAAGGACTGCAGCAATGTGGATCTTCGAACATCTACATTTATGGTAGGTACAAAACTGTACTTTACAAGTAATGAACTGCAGCAGAACTTTTGGATCAGGTTCCTTCAAACACTTGTGCTTGTTTGTATGTATATAAATTTATGTACACATTTCATGCCTATCTTTCCTACCAGTGTAATGTGTCCTTAGGCTGACTCAGCACATTCCTTATCAATTGTGGCGGATATTCCCTTTTGGATTAGAAATATGGACACATTAATGTATGTTTTTGTTCCTCCTGTGGTGCCCGACATATGCAAATCATACATTGACAGTAGCTGTAACTGCCCATAATATTAGCTTTGGATTTTTACCCCTAATAAGGCATCCAGTCTCATATAGTGAATACGTTCCTATAATTTTACATTTAACATCCACACTGAATGTTTATAAAAAAACAAACTAATGTGGTGTCCAAAATGCTGCACGATGCATGTATAATGTAATACGGTTAGTTCTTTCAAAGATAATATAGCATAGTCTTCTTTATTGCTATTTTGTGACCCTGACACCAGTTTATATTATGAAAACTAGTCGAAGAAATTTGAAAACTCTTTCTTGTTTTTTTTTTTTTTCTTCACCAAGGAATTATGATGTAAGATTTCATGCTGTTAATAATGTTAAAATATTTTTTGGGGGAAAAAATGATCTTGGAAAATCTAATTTTAACTATTCCTTAAAGAAATAAAGTTTTCCTGCAAGCTGATATAAAATTGAAAGTGAAGAAGCTGTCATACTTTATCATCTAGAAGCAACACTGATTGGTAATGCTACTGCACTCACATTTTGGTAATTTTGCTAGAATTTAATTTGCATTAAATGAATGCCACAGATTAGACATTCCGACAGTTTATAAGACTGACAACATAAGAAATACTACATGTGATTTTTCTTAATACAATGCTTTCATGGAAGGATTCCTGAAACGCATTTTCTTTCTTTCTTTCTTTTCTGTTTTCACTGTCTTTATTTGTATGCAAACTCACAATATCCTTTTTGTAGTGTTTTTCATAAGTATGTTGAATCTTTTTTGACAATTGTGATGAGTCGTTAAATTCCTGAATCATTTGCGCAGATGGTATGCTGGTACTGTGATTGTTTCCCCACCGCCACTTCTCATATAGTGGGATCATATTTCTCAACTGTCCAGATTTTTGCAGAACTACCAGATTTTTGCCTCATATTTTTGGTCTGTCACTCATAAAATTTGTAGTTTTCTGGCAAATCATTGAGGATTGATGTCACTAAATAGTAAGAGAAATTTGAGGTTCAGACTTCATATCCTTCAGAAAATGCATGCTAATACTAAATGCTAACCCTTTTAAGTATATCAACTTTCTAAATTTATAAGAGTAATATTTAAAAATTGTCCCTGTTTTTGGACCTTGTCCCCCCATTAGTTTTGGGTTTGTCCAGATTTCTTGCATTTACAGGTTGAGAGATGTGACTGGGATCAGTGCAGTACTGCGAATTGTATATTTTTGTTTTGTATACTGCATTTCAGAAACACATTGCATAATTTACCATAAAATGTATATCAGCGTGTGATTAACTTTTCCATGCAAATGATGTAATTATGCCAAATTAGTCAAATCATCATATATTTAAAGCAACCGACATGCAGCTTACTTATAATGAGAAGCAGTTTATCTTCATAATTTGCTAACAATACAGCGGAAGAATGATGTTTGTTAATCCATGCTTCTTTTTTATTTAAGAGATGAAAAGTAGTAATTTCTATATATTCCCACTCATTTAACATTGCACAATCATTGGTCTGTAAAACTAGTCTGTTATGTATACAGGAGAGTAAGTCTGATACTGTTTTTTGGTAACGTTTGTCTTATATGTGTCTAATTTAACAAAAAATATTATTTCTTGTAGTTATGTTTATTTTGCATTTATTGATATTATTATTATTATTTTATTACTGTAGTGCATGGATTATCATGATTATGTTCTGAAAACAGGAAAAAAAATGAGTATGATTTAACCTTTCTGGCAATTGAGAGGTGCTTAAGAGCTTTTGTTAAGCACCTCTTAAGTGCTGCTAACATCAGGTCTCATGATAGCGATTAACAGGAACCAGTGTTAGTCAGCAAAAGACTTTTTGTTTATTTTCAAATAACTTTTATTTAAGATTTTTTCAAAAGACATGACAGAAACTGCAAAGAAATCAGAAACACAAAAGAAAAACACATACCAATGAACTACATACAATAATTTACAATCATATTACATGTAAAAATAGATACATAATTATAAAGTCTCTCAGTATGCCATAGGTTTGTATACAATGATATGACAAAAAAAAAAAGATATTAGCAGGATTCCTTACTGACCAAAAGTTAAGTCCTTCTGGGAGTTTCTATATGGCCATAAAGAATTATAGAGGCCCATTAGGTTCATAGGAGATTACTAGGCTAACAGCTCAAGAGCCCTTACAAGCCTAGCCAATTTGACCCAGATTTTACACAATTTTCTATCTCTAGAGGAAAGAAAAAAGAGTCAGCAAGTGGTTCTTTGACTGTTTCTGCAGACTGCATCTGTCCATAAAGGAAATGGGCACTCTCCCAAGAGTGAATTTGTGATTTCCCTTCCATTGTTCCAGACTGTGCTTGAAGATGGTCAGGGAAAAGCTTTGCTTAATGGGAATAGGAAGCCTATTTCAGAAGAGGGGCAATCTCTGAGACACACAACTTTCTCTCCAGCATGATCTATTCATGTGAGAGATCAGGTTTAGAATTTGGAGCAGGGAAACCATCATGTAGTTCATTTTGAAAATCTGCAAGATTTACATCAGGGTTGGATCAGAGGCTGACTTGTAGGTCAGACACAGATCATTCCTCAGTTATCTGTATCAAACTGAATGCAGTGGTAAGGCTTTTCACTGGTCTGCAATATGACGCGTTTATTATACCCTGTATTTTTCCTAATAAGAAACCCCTGAGGATGCTCCAGCTGTTGCAGGTGCATGTCAAGGTACATGCCAAATGTTGCATTGTACTCTATTATTGGTATGACAAGGGCCAAGTACAGTAGTACAATGATACCTTTAGATCTGGATGCCATACTCTTACTTATAAGCTGACACACAAAGAAGGATTTCCTCACCACTCTGGACACAAGGTAGTCAATGTTCCGATTACTATTTAAGTACCCAGATCTCTCACCACTAGGTCCAGTCTTAGGGGGGGCACTATCAATGTTGTAATTTGCATTGAGTATATGATCCCATTATTGTGCATTTCTTTTCATTTACACAACTGCAAATGAGAACCGGGCATAAAAACTGGGGATAAAACAGAACCCAAAACCACTATGGGCAGCAATGCAAAACAATAAATAAGACTTGTTAATATTTAGCACTTACATTTTTTTACTTCTAGAACTTCATCAGAATCACAAGTAAAATACCAAGTACATTTTTATACACCAATCCATAAAATCAGTAAATCAATTAACCTATCAAACTACAACACTAACATAAATAAGACAGCAATGACTGTTCAAAGCATCATAAACACAGCTAAATAACTAAATGTATTTGTATTTTAATATACTTTTGATGGAAATAAACCTGCAGTACCTATACCCTTGACATGGAAAAGTACCCAAGGGTCCTGTTCCCTGAGGAATATAATCCATCTTGACATGTTCCAACAATTTCTTCAAATTGCAGGTTCTTTTATAAATAAACACCTACAATATCACTAAGATCCTTATTCCCAATTATAACCTTCCAATTTTCTGCAATAATATTCTTTACCAACTCCCCTTCAAAACTGATAGGAATTGGAAAAGCCAGAGTCTTGTCATCCTTAATGTCTTCATCTTTTTTCTTAGCAACAAAACCTGACCTCAAAATAGGGAGAAACCTGATGTCCCTTTCACCAATGACCTGATCTGAAATCTGTCTCAACTTTGGATAAGGGTACCCAGTTTCTAAAAACATGTCAATTAACGTGTTAACCTCCCATCTAAATACTTCATCATCACTAATAATATGACTAATTCTAACAATCTGACCCTTGAAAATATTAAATTTCATAAATGTCGGGTGAAAACTACTGAAATGTAAATTATTACCGAATGTTTCTTTCCTGAAAATATTACTAGTAAATTTATTGTTATAACAATCTAAACCTAATTGAATATGTAAAAAAATGGACTGTAGTACCCACACCACTTATCTCAAATCTTAACCATTCAGCACTCTTGTTCATGTCACTAACAAAGGTTTCAAAATCCTGTTTACTACCCTTCTAAATAAAAAAATAAATCATCTATGTACCTCCGATAGAAGGTAACAGACCTGAATACAGGAAGGCTAACCAGATATTGACTCTCCCCCCAGCACATAACTAGATTAGCAAAGGAGGGGGCTACTTTGGTCCCCATAGACATACCAGAAATTAATTCAGTAAGTTGAACAGGGACTTGTTGGCTTATTCAACTCAATGTGCCTTTACATCCTTTAAATTTAGCATAGTTATTCATTTTTGAGAAATTGAACTTTGAAATGGATATTAAAGTATTTTAAGGTATTTGAGATAATTCAATTTCAAAAATAGAATGCAAAAGGAATCATACCTCTATATTATAAGATGGTCATGTCATAATTTAACCCGCATGTGGTTTCACTGGTTTATTTTGGCAGATTTGTAATTGTCTGCTTGAACTGATAAGCAAATAGGACATAAGAAAATCGGGCATGCCCACACATTTGTGGCTATTTGGCTGAATTAGTTTATTATATGCAACTCTTGTAGATTTTGGCGAGCAGATGAATTTTACTAAGAGTTTTAAAACATTTTGTGGTATTTTTTGTATTGATGAAGTAAAATGGAACAATTCTTTTGGAAATACAGTCATCTTTCTGTTTTTACTTTGAAAAAGAAATTAAAGTTCAGTTTGTTCAATCTTTTTATACATCTGATATGTATATCCAGGTTTTGAAGATATTATTCTAGTAATTTAAAGTTTGGTTTTGATTAAATGTTACATCCAGATATTTCATGGATTGACAGAATTTTATTTCACTTTGTTCTACAATAACTGTGCATTTATAATTTTGAAATTTGTAAGTTTAGTTGGTAATTTGAGACATGTATGACAGTTTTAGGAAAAGAGACATAAATGTTTACATCATCTGTGAATTATGTTAAATTAATTAGAACTCAGAATATTTTGGTGTATTATAATTTTTGTGCATATAAGTGACATAAATATGGACTCGATATAGAGATTAAATATGTTAGGAAACCGATGACAGCCTGCCTAACTCTGTTCATGATAGGTATGGGTTTGGTTTCAGTTCCATTTACACAGAGTTGAGGAGAGGGTTTAGCATCCTCTTATAAAAGATTGTGAGATGCAGGTTTGATGCAAAGCAGTAAACAAAAATAATGAACATGCATACATTCAAAGCTTTAGACCCGTCAATAGTACAACCAAAGTAGTTTTGTTTTGCTAATTAAAATTTTCATTGACTCAAAGGTTAGTGTGTAAGTGCTAATTTGTCTTGATTTGATAAAAACCTATTGGAATGGTGAGATAATTGAAGGAAGGATTACTTTCCACCTATTTTGCCAGAAATGAGGAACATATTTTGAGATGATTTATAATGACTATAGGTCCTCAGCTTGCTTGCTCACTGAAATCAGTATTTGGTTTGGACAAAGAATTTTTCTTAATCTGCTGAAGTAATGGTTAGAAATTCAGTTTAGTTTATCATTAATAAAACTTGAATTTTCTTTAAGAAATGATATTTCTAAAGCATTTATAAATGTCTACAGTCAGTGAATCTGGACTTGGTGGTTTACCCTTCTTGAGATTTTGATAATATCTGCATATTAATTGGTTTGGTTAGGTATTCTTCGTTCAGTTTATGTTCACTTGTCAAATGTGAATTGCAGTGAATGGCTTTTCCACAAACACTATCCAGTGAAACATATATGCAACAGAAGGGAATACCAACTTACAGGTATGCTAGGAATAAGGAAATCTGCTCTTTCCCTACTGTAGTGCAGTCTTGGAGTTAATATATAAAAATATATATATATATATATATATATATATATATATATATCACTTCAGAAGACTGAAAGCCCAAAATCTTGAATTCCAAAAGATTGAGACCAAAATCTTGAAAGTTCAAAAGACTGAAAACTCAAAATACTGTGGGAGATGCAACCCCAACACCCCCGCTAATTATATATACCAACTCCAAGATTGCACCACAGTAAGGAAATGGCAGATTTGTGGATCCCACTACAGTAGGGAATGGGCATATTTTCTTACCCTAGCATACCTGTTAGTCCATTCTCCCTTCTGCTGTGTGTATGATGGCTAACTATACCTATGTAATGATTTTGTTTTGATGATGCGTGTTTTCGATGAACAAGAGTTTTGCGGGATAGTGTTTGAGGATAAATAGTTCACTGTAATTCCCATGTGATGAGTGAATATATAGATCCCTTTTCTTTATATGTGTTTTAGCTTCTGAAAGTTTAATTGAGCCAAAAAGTTTTATAGATCTGTGAATGGGAAATTGTAAGTTCATTATATCTGGGTATATATCACAGTGAATATAGATTTTATGTCTTCAGTTGAACTTGCAATTTTATTCTTATATTTTATTTGCAGTATATTTGTAGGAGAATGTTGCTCTTTTATTAATCTGGCTAACATATGTGAGGGACTTGAACTTATTCTGAATATTGAGCTAAGGTTTTTAATTTGTGCCAAGACATTTATAACACATGGGTAAAATTGTATTCCTTTTAGATTAATTTAATTTGCTCTTCAAGTTCAGTCTCATGTTGTAAAGACTGTACAATTTCCAGTTCTATACATTTGCAATATAGGCAATTTTATTTTTGGTTGGATGTGTTTATAATATGAAGCTTTACCTATATTAAGAGCCACACATTGAATATTTATGGATATTTTCCCTTTGTCCATGTTGCTGTAAAATGTTTCCAGTAATATGATTTCCTTTATCTTTTTTTTTTTTTTTTTTTTCTGCAAGTGTGTTGTGTTACACATCCATTCATAACCATTCTCTTGGAATGTGTTCATCCATTCATATCTAAATTTATTTAAAAAATAAGAAAGTTCCATACTATAGTCCCCAGTGTCTTCTAAATATTCATATGAGAAGAGGAAAATAACACTGAACCAAGATTTATGACAGTGAAACAAATTTATTTATTATTTGGATAGTTAAATGTATATGACTAGTGTGTGTCAACCAGCTAAAATTATGCTATAAGGTCTAGAATAGCTCATGATACATTTGGATTATAAGGTTTAGTGCTATATGTGTTTTCTTTTATTGGGTCAATAAATGGATTCCAGTCACCATCTATAATGTAATAATAGCTTTTGAATCTATTCAATATGCTGTAGCTTTTTATTATAAAATAAGATTGATTATGCCATGGTTTATATAGCTTTAATAGATTTAACATGTTATTTTTGCATATTCGAAAGTTTTGTTTTGGTTCCGGTGGGTTAATTTTATTTAAGTAATAAGCTTTTCTGGTTACATGTTGTAGTTGCTCCATTGCAAACAACAGACCCTCACTGGTTCGAGGAAAAGCAGTGGAGTGTTGTGACCCGATTTAGTCTTTTTTATAGTGCAATGGGCAGTATTCATTGATTTTTGGCAGCAGTTAGGAGTAATATCTTTGCAGTTTTGCTGGTGTCATTTTTTGATGTCGGTATGAGTGGTCTTTGCTGAGTGGAGTTTGTCTCGTTTTTACTTTTAGTCTCACTTTTCTGCTGGAAATTTTGATATAACTTGCCTTGTAAACAGTGCAGGCGTCATAGCAACAGGTATTGCACGCCCACATCTGACAAAGTAACTTTAAACGAAAACATATTGTGACAACGAATTGTGTCAACGTTAATGTTATAGCAGAATAAACTTGTTGGTTTGAATCTCCCTCTGTGGCTTCATAGTTTCGCCTTACATCGCATGTTCTTGCATTTACTGGTGGTGTTGTGCTTTGGTGATCACTTTTGGTTATTTTTGCATATTACATAACATCATCTACCTTAAAGGTCATTTCCACTTTCTAAAATTTGGTCTTTTAAAATCGATTTGATTATTATGGCCATGGCTTAGCTGTTGTTACTTTTACATGATGCAACAAGGTGGCACAGCCAATTGTTCTTCAAAGTGCCACCTTAATCAACTACCATGTGAACTTCCTGAACAAAAGGGATCATTGTGTTTGAATTGTAAAGTAGCTGTAAAAATAATTCTGTTTTTTTAAACTGCTGAATCCACTTGACATTCCAAGACTGCATTAGCATATTATATAGATGATAGTAGAGAAGACTAAAATGTGAATTAGTGTACCCTGAAACAAACCTAAATTGGAGCCATTTATTAAATAAGTTGAGATACTATAAATACGGTCATGTATCCAAGTAATATGCGACAGAAATAGGCTTATGTGGTAAATGTGCCAGAAGTGACATATTGCCTCTTAATTTAGAACTCTTCTCTACAATAATCTCTCAGTGCACAACTGAATAAGAAGAGATAATGACAAATAATCTATATTGAAAATTGCCATGCACACACAAAATTAGTATAGTTACAATTAACATCATAATAAACTTAACACTTAAAATCCTTTTTATAGAGAGCATGCTATACCCTGCCTAAGTCTCAGCTGTTACCCACCAATAGACCTGCTCCTACCTGAACCAAATGGACCAATAATGATAACCAATAGGTGCAGGTGTAGCACAGTAGTTAGAAAGGTGAATGAAAGAAAATAGAATAGTAAGGGCTTGACTCTGTGAAATCTAATCTACTACAAAAATATTATATTTTTGCAAAGCACATTTCTGGATTAGTTCCAAAACTATAAATATTGCAATTCATCTATACTTAAGTATGTAGCATTAGCATCTTATGCAGAAATTCAACATGCGCTGTACATTTAAATAATTTCATCCATTATGAAACTAAGATTATTTACATGGAAGGTGTACTAAGCTAGTGATGTGATATTTTAACTTTTATAACATCAGCTTTTAAAACTATTTACTAGCACAACATGAAAAAAGAATATGTAAAATGTACATTTGTCCATAGTCTTTGTCATGAACACACTATTCCTGCCATCTTCTAGGTCTGCAATAATAAAACCCCACTGCATAAAATTCACTCAAAAGTCACAAAAAGCAGTCCAGGACCCAAGTATATATAATGAGTAAGTATGATAATGTGTAACATACTATCGGTCTGATGTAGTTTTGAAGAAAGATACGATGGAAGGGATCATTTCAGAACTGAATATGAGCTAAAATTAAATGCTTCTTACATATTGTGAGATGGTCGACAGGCCATATGAACGACACTTATTTGGTCGACAATTCATTTGGTCGACAGGCATGTTATGTGGGGGGCTTCACCCCCCACCCCCCAATATCCCCCTAACTATATATATCAACTCCAGGGTCGCACAACATTGGGGAGGGGGGCAAATCTGCCTGTCGACCAAATGAATTGTCGACCAAATGAGTGTCGATCATATGGCCTGTTGACCATCTCGGGTAGACCCATTGTCAGATATCTTATCTCCCCATATTTCTTGGGTTGAGTAAAACATTTTTTTAAAAACTGTTAAAACTTTACTCTGTCACACTTATACAAAAAAAGTATGGTAGAGTAAACCGTCTAATGGCATTTAAAGCTATTGGATCTACAAAGGAGCAGTTTTATTCTGCCTACTGTATGTCTGACAGCTTTAAGTGCTTTACCATCAAGCTGGCATGACACTTTGCAAAACTACACTTTTTTTCTGCAACTAGTGATATATGGAGCAGATAATAGATCTATGGAGTATGAAGAATTATTATCAGTTCATTGATCATAACCCTTTAGCTGATGTACTCGAAATGGAAATCTTGGCATCTATGTCTTAAACACATAATAACCAGGTTATGATTGGTGAGTCGATTATAATTGCCTATATTATTAATTATTATAATGAGTACTACTATTATGGCAATCTTTCCCCAACAAATGTATTCCCTGTTACTAGACAAGTGTGTGATATTCATGTATTTCTAAGATATGGTGTCACCTTCAGTTTAAACCCAGTATGAAAAAACAGTCTCATTCTGCAGTGTGATGTGAACATGACTCAAGCACAGTTAGTCTATATGACTAAATTATGCCATGTAATTCAGTCTGCATGTTCTCAATGAAAGAGTAAATCCAAAAGCAGGCAGTTGTACAATTTATTTATTAACATTTATCCAGGTAAGTAGATTGACCCAGATGGAACATTTGCAGATGCTGTCTTGCTAAGAGTCTAAAAAATAGAATTACTAAAGTAAAATGTGTAGTACTCACATACTCACAGATATTTATAGGCAAACATAATAGATTTTCAGCTAAATAAATGGCACTGATGATGCAATGAATTTATGAAAGTGAGGTCTCGCTATTACCTTACCAACAGAGCAGTTGTAGTTTATTGACATAGGCAGGTCAACAAAAATTAAACACATTTTTTAGTAATAAAGTTTATTTATAGCATGTAATTAAGTCCCCATATACTTTAGTAACATTGAGGCAGGTATATAATGAGCTGTCCCTTAAACATAGGCTAGGAGTTTCAATTCAGAAGTTATGGGGATATAGTTAACATGTAAAAAAAACGTACAGTGCTGAAAGTTTGAAATACTGAAGGACTTGACTTGAAATTGTTTAAGCTAACACATCTGAATTCTATAGTTTAGTTTTGTAATCCAGACTGCCTACCCAAGGTCTGAAAGGACAAGATTTCCAGATTTAATGTTTTGTTTGGAAAAGAGAGGAAGCTAGCACCTTTCTGACTAGATTCAAAGCTGTAGTAAGTGTCCTTGTAATGCAATTATCAGGCCAGAGGAAAAGGATGTAAGTCAATGTTTTGAGGTTGAAGTTAAATGTTCCTAATGTAAATTAAGTTCTTTCTTTGACACACAGCTAGAAAGTCATACACAAGGGGATATAACTGAGCCCACATGAAAGGAAAATCATAATAAATCTCCAAATTTAAGCTGAGTTTAATGAATGCAAAAAATAAAGCACATGCATAAATTATTAGTTTTTCAACTGAAAAGATGCATGCATGACACATTATCTATAATATATAATGCTCTGATGTTTAGCACTCTTAAAAGGTCTGTAATACCATTTTAGGAAGGTTTTATTCTTGTTTTAAAACACTTTTAGATGTTTATAAAAATGCATTATCTTGTCTGATACCAAGGTATTTGAAATGACTATTTAAAAAAGGTATTTCTTTTGGCCATTGTTAGTTAAAAAATATATATTACTTGTATCTTGGCATGCCCAGAAGAAGACTGTAGATAAAGAAGATCAAGAGATTGCTAGTCTGTATGCCTAAAATACTTGCCACCTAGCTAGATCCATTATAACTGTTAAACAAGATAAAAAGCAAGGACCCCAAATCTGTACCCAAGTCCTTAGTGCAAACTGGAGATGTTGACAAAATGTAGGTGCCATCACTCAGTTAAATGTTCCAGAGGGATTAGTGGTACTAGATACATAGAAAAGCATGCATTACAAGGACTCTTACACAAATGACTGCAGTCCATTATGTCAAACACTGAAGCCAAGTCAACAAATCTAGCACCATGTCAGTAAGAATAGTTTTTGTGAAAAGTCAGGCAACAGTACAGCATCTAGCTCTTAACTACACCAGTTGTTGAGCAATACTTTATATTTGCCAAAATATTCAATATGCACTAATCCACAGAGATCATCAGAAATGGAAAGAAATTGGCAAGAATGAAATGGGTTGAAATTTCAGTGGATAAGGAGGCCTCAGGTAAAACACATATTAAATAGTCTGAAATTAAGTGGTTTGCTGACTGTAAGGAAATAGGGTTAAAAGATTGTCACTAAAGTAACCTCATCAGAAAGGCAAGTTACCTTTGCATGACCCATGTCCTGGGTTTCATAGTTAACCACAACGGTAATGATTAGCACACTGCATAATTTAATTATACATAAAATATTTCTATTGTGGTTTTGTTTTTCACTTAATGGCTAATGATGTCCGTATGCTTTTACTGCAGCTTATGTATCAGTGAGGCATAAGTTTATGGATTTTAGGATGGGATTTTCTTCTTGCAAAGACTGTCAAATGCATATTGATATGAAATCATAAAAATGGATGTGACTTTCTTCCTGCAAAAAGAGTGTCGAATGCATATTGATATGAAATCATAAAAATTATATTTTAAGATATATATATATATATATATATATATATATATATATATATATATGAGAGAATGCATTATTAAATATTGTTCTGTTTTACATTACCTAGCACTTTAGAAGTGTGCATTTAGTCAAAATGTGCAGCACTGAAAAATCATATGAGAAATCATAATATTTAGGGAAAGGGATTACTTTGGTGTATAAGGGGCACCATCTTTCCCTAAATACAGATATTCTTGTTATATACAACATTGAACAGAAAAACTGACTGAAAACTAAATTGATAGCATTGGATATTTCAGATATTTTATTCTTATTCAGTATTTTAGGTAAAGCTGACAGTTTAATATATGACACCATTCTTAAAACAATATTTCATTTCTGTGAGGTAAAGCGGTTTACGCAACGTTAATATAATTATATTTATAGTAATGGAGTACACGTATAAGTATTTACTGCAATGTTCCCATATTACTCTTTTTATGTTTTGCTGTACTAGTGATACTAGATTACTGTTTGTTCTGTGATATTGAAATTAAAATCTTTTGTTAGTTCTTTATAGCCATAGAGGGACTAGAGTAAATCCTTCATTTAACATTTCTACTCCGCTTTCAACCTCAGACATCAAGTATGCCCTAATGCAGTGTATATAAAAACATAGCTTATGCATTCCCTCTTCCTTCATGGAAGGCAGATGGGAGTGATTGTGTATGAGATTCATACCAAAATATGTCATCTACACTGATCACAGCACTTAGAGAATGGAGAGATGTTTTCTTTTGGTATATGCCATATATTTAGGCAGCTGCTTGTTCACAAGTAGACAGGACATTACAGAAAATGCCTACCTATTTCCATTTCGTCCTGCATGATACTGAAAATTACTTTTATACCCAAGCTGTTCTTTACAGAAGATGTGTAAATGCTACCTCATTTAGTTAATCTTATTTAACCAGGTTACTGAGACATGCACCGTGATGCTGAAGGGATAAAACAGAAACAAGTCAACACCTGCAAATGTTGAGACCTATCGTGCCACAAATAATATCTCCTTTTCAATCAGATTTCACACAAGCCAGACAAACTTGTTATAATACATTAACATTAGCTATGCTAATTATGTTATCGGCTCATTATAAATTTTCATTGCTTTTGCTTGCATTAGATGCCTAAAAAGCATTTGATGGATTAAATTTAGATTTTCTTTTTGCAATTCTTCTACACTTTGGCTTTTCTTCTGCTTTTATTAATCTTATAAAAATATTTTATTTGAATGTATATACTTTATTTATTAATAAAATTATCTCCTCTCCAATTAAGATAAATGGTACAAGACGAGGATCATCTATTTCAATTTAAGCAATATATTGTGAAAATGTAGTGATTGAAATGACATATTAGCTAAATATATGTATTTACATACAACACTCATATTTTTTTATCTTCAGATTTCAGGTAGACTTTTTTGGATACCAAGAAATTAGATCAAAAGAATGGATTAACTAGAGTTGAGTGGATAAGAAGGTAAGCTATCATCTATATATATATTTTTACAAAGGGGAAATTTAGCAAATACTTTGCACTGAATGCAAGTCTTCTAAGACCATTAACATTTATTTTTTGCTAGTAATAACTGTTAAAATTGTAGGCTGTAATACTAATTTTGCAATGCTTGATGTTTTGTGTGAAAAGCTCATAAAACTGGAATCCTAATCAATATTCTCTGATAAAAAATGTGGATATATGTACATTCTGCTAATTTCTTTTCAGTTACTTGTTCAGTGGTTAAGGGTTATTACTTTACAGTATCATTTCTTGAGTATGATTCTTAGGTGGTATGCCTTAACTGCATTCTTTACCCATCTTCTTTGTCTAAGCAAGTTTTCACTGGGAACTACATTTCTGTATCCTCCCAAAGAAGTACCTTAGGTGGATTGTTAATTCTTCCAATCATCCACAAGTTGATGCACAGTGTGTGTGTGTGTGTGTGTGTGTGTGTGTGTGTGTGTGTGTGTGTGTGTGTGTGTGTGTGTGTGTGTGTGTGTGTGTGTGTGAGAGAGAGCTCAATGAATATATATGTCTCCTCCAACTTCATCACTACCCCGTTGAGGATTAGCTCCTCGGTCTTGTAAATTCAAAAAAAAACTTCAAAGGACAAAACCACGTGCATTAAACAAATAACTTACAAAACCAAAAAACTCAGAAATGGTAAATTATTAATCCAAAAATCTCATAAATGGTGTCTTGTCCCCAGTGAGTGATAAGATCTCTCACTGTCCTGGAATGGTATATAACTGAAGAATAAATCAATGCAGGTTATCTATGACTACTCATATGTACCATTCATCTCAGTGGGCAGTTAATATAATGCCTTTATCTTGGAAACAGGTCTTGCCTTCTTTTAGCAAGCTGGATCCCAAGACTATGTATTTCTATAACATTTTCTACAAATGTTTCCCATGTTGCTGTCAAGCTTCACAAAAACATGGTCATCACATGATCATCCCTGCTGAGTCAAGAATGACATCAATATTTACCTGAGAAACAAACACTTTTTAAATAAATATACTTGGATAGTATAGGAAGTGGCAACACATATCAAAACAAAATTCAGATTTCATGTGCATTGATTACCCAATAGTCTAATTTGGCCACAAGTGATAGTAAAATAGTTCTGGTAAGTAAATATATGTTGGCCATTATCTGGTTACTTCTAGAAAAAATACAGAGATTCCTGAAAAAGAAATACATGCCAATTAATAGAAAGGTATGCTGTGATTTCTATTTCCCAGTTTTAAACAAATCGAAGTTAAAATGTTTTTAACTATTGGCAGACTTTAGTGTCCCTGTTTTTCTGTTGTTTGAATCTTTGTTACAGTTTTGACAGAAAAGACATGTAAAGTGTTGTATGTTATTATGATAAATTTGTAAACCATTTCTATTTTTGTTGATTCATATTACTTAGACACCATTTTTATTTTAAATTGTCATTAGGCAGTGATCATAGGTTCATAGGATGTTACTAGGCTAATGGCCCTAGGGCCTTTGCAACCCTAGCTGTGTAAAAAAATTGTGTACTCTAATTGGCCATAGTTAGATGGTCACTGTTAGTTGAGCAATTCTATGATCAACAGTGACTACCCCTGTCCATAAGGGACATAGGTGCAACCCCTGGGGTGAATTTGTAGTCACCCATCCAGTTGTCAAGGTTCCACTTAAATAGGGTTATTGCTCTACATGAAGTTGGAGGTTATTCCAGAGTAGTGGCAAAATCTGGGAGCTATGTCTGTCTCTCCAACATGTGTTGTTAATGTTACAAGCTAGGTTGAGATAATTGGAATGAGTGACTCTTGTCCCATTTGATTTGCAGATGTACAGCATTTCCATTAGGGCAGAGTCAGAGACTGCTCTGTAGGCCAGGCACAGATCACCGCTCACCAGCATGTATGGTGCAGATTACAGTGATAGGGCTTTTTCGGTCTTTTCATGTACATTTTTGGAGGCCCTGGATTCTCTTGGTTAGAACCCTCTGTGGTCTCTCCAGTTGCTGTATGTATCTATTGAGATGCATACAGAAGGGAGATTTATACTCAATTAGTTGTCTGATAAGGGTTGAGTACAGTGGAGTGATGCTTTTTTTATGAGATGCTCAATGTAGAAGACTCCTTACCACTATGGACATATGGTGATCGAAGTTTAGATTGCTATGAACCTGTGTTCCCAAGTCTCGCTTTTAGAGGGGTGCTGTCTAACCGGGAAAAGCCAAAAGACACAAACAAACAAACTTCTTTGCAAAGCAGATAATGAGGCATTTTTTTTTAATTTAGTTTGTGTCACCAGTCATTTGTCTGTGTCAGCCCCTTCTGTAATATGTTTACATCATTGGGGACTTGGGGATTGCACCCAGTTTGCAGTCATCTGCAAACTTGGTAAGCCACAGGCCATCTACTTTCATCTGGATTTCAGAGAAACAGATTCTGAACAGTAGAGGGTCCTACAGAAATCCCACTTGTTAACTCATCTACTGGTGAAGGTGAACTCCCCAACTTTGACAGTGTGCATTTTGTTCTTGAGCCAGTTGGCTACTCATCTAATGATGTATCAGTTAATCCTCAGCTGTGAGAATTTCTCAATGATCCCTGAGTGGGGGATTGTATCAAAACCCTTGGATAAATCACAATAGGTGATATGTACTACTTTGCTCTCATCCAGGGCTTTGGTGGCATTCTCAAAGATGTCTACCAGGTTTAATAAGCAAGAGCTACCCTTGATGAAACCAAATTGGGTCAGGTCAAGAGTTTGAAGGCTGCATGTGTCCCTCTTGATAAGATCCATGATGATGGCCTTGTAGATAAGGCTAGGTAGGCTTATGGTTTGATAGTTTCCTGGGTCATTTGATGGACCCCCTTTGAACAAGGGGATTACTGTTGTTATTCTCCACTCTGCAAGAACAAAGCTGGTGTTCAGGCTATAGTTAAAGAGAGTGCCAAGTGGTTCTGCTAGGTCTTGTTTTAGATTGTTTAGTAAGCAACCTGGAATGTTATCTGGTCCCCTAGAGGCTGTGTTTTTTAGCCTTGGAGCACTCTTGTATGACCTGTTCTTTGGAGATAGTTGGTATAGGAATGGTGTCAACAATGCTTTGGGGGATTGTCAGGTCTGATCTTTACTTAAAATGAGACTGATTTATGGTCTGGCCTTACCATCAAGGGCAACGCCCAGGGAGTATTACAGTGAACCCCGTATTGGTGAGTACTAGGTCTAGGACATTTGAGCCCCTTGTGGTGGTTCCAAAGCATTTCAATGAACACAATCCAGGAATTTCAGAGTGATTGTGTTTGTTCTCATGTAAGTCACCCAACTGATGGAAAGATAGTTAAAATCTCCCATGACCAAGGTGTTTGGCTGTACTGAGTGACTCTAGGAAGCCCAGGTAGGCCGTGTGCTTTTTCTGGTTCATGGTGGGGGACCTTTAGCTAGCAATTATCTGGTCAGGTATTTTACCTATAGTTATTTGGACCTGGAGTAGCTCAAAAGATTCAGACTGTTTTACCAATCTCAAGATGTGTTTGGATTTAATGAAGATGTATACACCTCCACCTTTATTCTTTCATGTTCGTTTTGAGGTGTGAACATGTGAAAGGCATTGTAGCCTTGCACAGCCAGTGTGGCTTTCTGTGACATTGAACCAAGTCTCAGTGATTGCACAGATATCAGCATCTTCCATAGTGAGGATTGCTTCCAGGGAGTGCAGTTTACTGATTAGGCTCCTAGCATTAAGCAGCATGACCGTGAGTTTGCCTCTAGTGGAAATCTTTACTTTAGAAGTTTTATTGTTTTGACATTGCCTAATACAAACATCTTTGCCAGTATCTGAAAGCCTTGACGAGAAAGGTAGAGGCCATCTCTGGGTAAGCAGTGTGGTCTGTTGACCATGACTTCCCAGGCTGTCAGATACTGGATCCCCCATGAGTGACACCAGAAGCTTAGCCAATTATTGAAATCGATCATTTTTTGTCTGTATTGTGGCATCATCTTAGGTAAGGGTAGAATGCTGCTTAGTGCTAGAGAATACCTGTCCAGGACAAATAATCTGACAATTCAGTCATGTATTTCTTCATATAGTCCAGAGAAGTATGTCTCAAGTCATTCACTCCAACATGTACTATGATAAAGTTGTAATGGTAACTGTTGCTGATTGACTTAAGTCTGTGTGTGATTTGATGGATCCTGGCACCTGGCAGGCAGTTAAATGTGACCTTCTCCTTATCCAACCTGGGGAGGGGGACATCTGTGTATCTCACTATTGAGTCGCCTATGACTAGAAAATTTGGTTTTGCGATGTTTTGCCTTTCGGGTTTAATTTTTAAGACATTGATATGTGTGTTATGTGTAGTAGTAGATTCTGTTTGTTTATCAATATGTGTGGGTTGTTTGAGATTGAGAGGTCTCTGGTCTTTTGGTAGGCTCTTAGTGAGTGCCTCCATATATGTTGGTTTGTGTCTTGATCTTTGTGTGAATGGAGAGATGTGTGTGCAGACAACCTATTTGATGTTTTGTTTATTGTTACATGAGAGGACTGATTCTAGTTTCATGGTATAGTTACATCTCTCACATACTGTATTCATTTGCTTTACGAGCAAGTGGTTGTCGGTATACATGAGGCAATTGATATATTGCAGAAGGATGCCCATGTATATCAGGCTGGCTGGAGAAATGTTGGGAAACTGTCCTTAGTAGCAGGTAATTCTTAAGTACTAATTTGTGAGAGGATAAATTAGATCAACTATTGTTCTGGGATTAACAAGGGGACTTATTCTATATAAGATCATTCATGAAAAGTAGGGTAACACTGTTCAGTGCTCATCTGAGTTGCCTGCAGTGCAGAAGTGCACAGTTGCATTGTCCACAGGCAGCAGGGAACCTGGGAGAGTTTCACTGACTGGTGTCCAGGGAAAATAGTTTCTAATTGTCTGCATCTATGCAAGGCACCGCTAACCGTCTTTGCATGGTATGCAGCTAGGAGCAAATGCGAGGCTTATATATACAGGCAAAATTAAAACATTTTAAACTAGTCTGCCAATGGAAAATAACACAATAATCCTTCCCCCTTTAATCCCCAGCTCAGGCAAGGCAATATCCACACCCTTCTTCCACAAGGGTGCAGGGGAGGCCTTCTTAATGTAAGATGACTAGATTTGAGTTCAAGTGTATCAAAAACAGGCCAGATTCAGAAAGACTAGATCTAGTCTATGCTAACTAAGCAATATTTCAGTGCAAAACAAGTGCAGGTAATAAACATGCACAAGCAGTAAAATGGTCAAAGAAGACACAAATTAATGCACTAAAACAGTAAACTACAGATGAAAAATGCAGATCAAACTCAAAATAAGCTTAATGTTTTGTTCTTAGATTTGGGTGGCTTGGATTGAAGCAGAAACACTCTGGACCTCTGGCAAAGGATGTCAAATGCAAAGCAGCTCCAGTTAATTTAACTTAAACCAGAACAAAGACACATAGAATAACAAGCACAGTAAGTCTTCAACCAGCAATTCCCATCTGATAGGGGCAGAGGCTACCCTCTCCTCTCACAAGAGTCTAAACCACAAACTTTCTTGATATAAAACAACTGGCCTGATGCCCAAGCAGTTAAACCAGACATAAGACACTTTTAGAATAACAGACACAATAAGCCTTCAACCAGCAAATTCTAACTTAGAAGGATATAAGCTATCTCTCCTGTCACAAACTTCCTTATGTAAGATAACTAGTTTGAAGCCCAGGTGCTTAAATGAAAACTAAGAGGCTTAGAATAACACTTAAAAAAATTAAGTAGGATACTAACAAGCAGTAAAATATGCAGCAGATTAAACGGAACTGAACACTTAAGAATAAGCAGCAAAAAACGAAATAAAGTAATAATGTAAGAAGAAGCACAGATACAGTGAAAACAGCTGAATAAAGTACATTTTAAGTAAGTGGGAAGGGAGGAAACAAAAGATAATTCAAGTTTAAGAGAGTAAGGGGTGAGCCTTCCCATCTGATCCCTACATACTCACTAGAATGAGCTGATAAGATGGGACTGGGAGGAGTTTCCAAAATCAGATTAATAGTTGGGGCGGGCAACTCAAAAACCACTAACTGGTATAGTACAACAGTTGGGAGGCTGAATGGAAAAAAATCAAATGCAGAAAGTGATCAGCGATAGTTAGGCAGAGAATAGCAAGCAAGCCAAATAAGCACTCCAGTTAAATAAAGATGCCTTCACAAATTTCTAGTTAAAGAGGAATTCTGTTACTCAGCTTCACCTACTAATTAACTAGATGTTATTCACTGTCTGCAAAGGAATTATTTTCAAACTTTTTTAACTGACCGCAACCTAGACCTCTTAAAACTCCAACACAACAAAAAACTTAAAAGAAAACAAAAGCAATATAAGAAAAAGATAAAAAAAATAGAAGTAATCAAACCTTAATGAAAAACGTCAATTCAAAAACAAATATTGTTGCATTCTTATTATGTAACTAACCCATAAAAATGGGCTCTGGGGTGCAGACGACCTGCCTTAAACAAATTTAAACACTTACTTCTACTACCGCTAGTAGTATTACTAGCACTATTACTTCTTCTACTACTACTACTACTACTACTACTGCATCTCTTACTACTAGTATTTCTACTAGCACTACTAAGTCTACTACTAGTACTTCTACTTCTGCTACCAATAATTCTTCTAATACTAGCACTTCTAATAGCACTGCTACTAATAGCACTACTACTACTAATACTTCTACTTCTGCTATTAATTCTTCTATTACTAGTACTTCTACTTCTAGTATCACTGCTATTACTTTTATTACTACTGCTACTACTATTACTAGCAATATTTCTGCTACATCTTCTATAACTAGTAATTCTACTATTATTACTACTACTTTTTTGCTACTAGTACTTCTACTAATACTACTGCTTCTTCAATTACTAGTCCTTCTACTATTACTGCTACTGCTGCTGCTACTACTGCTATTATCACTATTACTGCTACTATACTACTAATAATAATATCAGTAAGTTTTTGATTTACTGCCTCTATCACTTATCAGTTTTCCTCCTTGCAAGTTTAGTGTTTGAGCAAAATTACATTTTCTACTGTTACACTTCTAAAACGTATGTTGTAGCTGCACTAGGTTAACTCATTACAGTGAAGTGACCCCTCCTGGTATTTCTGCAATTACATCCTATTGCATCCACTAGGTGTCAGATATTGCTTGTTCATATTTTCAATTGATAATTGCAAAACCATGCTACTTATGATGTATTATAGGATTTCATTTTAAAGCTTATATAATTGCAACCACATCTGTAGTGATATTTGACCTCATCTAGTGCAAGTAAAGAGTTACCAATTGTCGTTCCTATGATATTTATTTTGTCATAAATTTCATATTTCCCAAATAGTTAGAAAACTAAGTATCACAGACAGAACTGCCTCGCCTTATATGCAAGCTGTCAGATGGTTGAACAATTTAATGCTGACATGTATGTGTAACTTGAGTGGCTGCAAAGATATTCCAAGTTGTTTATGAAATATCACAAACTTTACAGTTACTGTGTGTACTGTGACCTACAAAATCCATGTATAGAATGCTGCCGCTATAAAAATAATTTCTGCTGTAGAGTTTGTCGTTTACACTTCTTTAGTAATTCATGTGTTTCCAGAGATATGAATATTTGTTTGAAATGTGACAACATAATTTGATTACATCAGAAGCTTAGGCTGTGCCTATTGGAAGTTACAGTGCAAACATCTAGAACTCCATGGAGGGAATGAGTTAATGTAGAAAGTATATTTTGTTTTATTACATTCTCAGATTAAATGCATTCTTAGAGTTGAGGGCAATATTGTGTCTTTCAGACTCTAACTTCCTATAACAAATTGAAAGAAGTGAATATTTTTAAAGTTTTAATTGGTACCTTAAAGGCATTAAAGAACACTAGTAGATTAGTATTCAGGAAAAAAATCTAAACGTAAAGTTTGTATTTACTTCCATGAAATGCTCAGCATTCTAAACTTTGAGCTCTGAGAATATTGGGCTATTTTCTGTCTGAATTCACAGACATAGTGGTACATAGTATATTATCCTAGCCTGGCTAGGACCAGTCTCAACAGAGATCAGTGGTAGTTCTGTTCTGTACCTTATCACAGAGAAAATTACATGATCGGCTTCAGTGACAGTGTGACCTGCAGACTAGTAGTAGATATGAAGTCAGCAAACCACTGGTTTCCATTAAAGGTTTGTCATGTACAATTACATATATTTGAATGATTTTGTTTTGCTTTTCAGCAGTCATCACAGGCTGCTTCATCCAGTAAATTTACCAATGATGCAAAACCTTGTGTTCTAGAAGTCTCCTCTTTGCTTAGTGCAGATGCGTGCAGTTGTGATTAGTTCTAAGTTAATACTATATTTCCTTATTCATACATTAAAGTCTTTAATGTCATGCATGTTTCTTACTTAAGAGATCTGTACTGTAATGAGTGCATTTTTAAGTTTTGTACCCTATTACTAGGAAGATAATATTTTGCATATTCTAGTGATTTTACCAAGTGTGGTCTTCAACAGAAAGTTATCATATGCTGTGGTGCATAGCAGTCTATCTTTGATCTAATCAAATTAATATATAGCAAAAAAAAAAGCCGTTTGTGATTTTGAAAATTGTTAGTTTTTCTGTAGTTATGTTCAGCCCTGTGCTGTTCATGATTATAAACCTGTATGTTTTTGTTCTGCACTGTACGATTGTATAATCTACTGTATAGTCAGAAGGGTTTTTTCCTTTTACATATACAATTTTGCATTTACCAGCATAAATCTAGGAATTATTTTGAAATACATTAAACTCATTTTTGTCTAGATATGTATGAAAAGTATGTATTAACATTGTTATTTATTATGCATTTTGCTATCTTTGATATACTTATAGCTCATTTCATCAGATATGTTGAGGAGCAGTGAAAAGTCTGTGTTGTCATGAATTGATCTTAATTTTCATCCCTAAGGGGCAAGAAGTGCAACAGCTTTCTATTCAGATTCACAGCTTTTAATAACAGCACAGCATTTGTCTGCTTGCAAACCAACTGGGACAAAATTAATTACAGACTTCAGAAAAAAACTGAAATAAGTCACAGAGATGGTTACAACAGTGTGTCAAATAAAATCACAAACCTTTTCAAAGTGAAGAAAATTGCCATTAAATTTTAAGACACAAACAAAAAGTGACATCCTCAAAAAGTTCAGCAAATCCATGAAGTAACTCCTCTAGTCGCAGACTCAGTAGTACAAATTCTATGTTTTTAATACACAAAGTATTCATAGAACTGAGCTGAGTGTAAATTTAATTTAAAATATATACACTGGTGCAATTTTCTAAGATGAAATTATGTGGAGCAGAGTAGTGAGACTCAGAAAACTGAGAATTTCTGCAAGTATAGCTATACATGTACTCCATGGTCGGGGATCATTGGAGTACCCCCACCCCCAGTCTATACTACAGTGATCTCAGACTTAGCATGCATACACACACATATGCATAATTATATATATGTGTGTGTGTAGCAGTGGTGTGGAAGTTGTAATACCCAGAGGAAGGTAGAGGTACCAAGGTGAAGCCATCCTGCTGTAAACACTTAATGCATATCATAGCAGGTGCTGACATTGACTGTGCTTGTATTTGTTACTGAGTTTGCAAGAATCTCACTTTCAATTGTAACATGTCTAATAAAGGTCCAGTTTAAATTAGTCTATCATTTGATACTAACTTCCCAGGCACAGAGTCACTTATCTGAGGTAAGACTGTCTTTGAGCCATAATGTATTAGGTGTTAAGGAGTTGCTAAAATAAGTAAGGGCCTTTTAGGAGTTTTGTTTTTTAGCATCTAATATGGCTATACCTCACACAGACCACAGGAAGTTTACTAGTACAGAAGTAAACATCAGTCTTGATTAATCTTACTTTACAGATTTGTCTCAGTCTAAAGTTATCCACTAAGAGTATACCATGTGTTGTACAAATTCTGGTGTATCATATGTTATAGAATAAACCAAGTACTCACAGCTGACATAAGAGAAAATAAAGTATATTGTCCCGGCCCCCCTTTAAAGAAATCACACCAAACACACAAAGCCATTTGATGCCCTTTATTGAATAATAAACTTTATTCACAACAGATATAACAATAATCTTCATCAATAATGATCTCAGGGCAACATACCTATTCACCCTGGATGAGTCATACCTCAGGGCAGCGTACCTACTCACCCTGTTACCTCCTCCACCAGGGCAGTGTACCTACTCACCCACCAACCTTAAATAGGCAGCATACCTGCTCATCCCCTGCCCAAATCAACCATTAACCAATGAATACTACTTCAGCATCCGTCCATCAGCTCACTTACTCCCCCATGCAATGCATGACCACCCTCCTTATAGGGGGAAGAGAAGAGGACACTCCTGTCCCTCTTCTCCACCTTAACCTCCCAAAATCTTCCAACCAAAATTAAAGGAAGGGCGGGAGGGACACCAACTTGCACTAAAATATGCCTACTTCCTCTAAGCCCTGCCACTTAGAGTAGTGTTAAGTCCCTGCCTCGCCTACATCATTTCCCCTAAACTCCCACTCTCTTTAACCCTTTACCAACTAAACCCAAACCCTGCAATCTAACCTAGCTACCAAAACACTCAAACCATTATCCTCATAAAGCTATATCCCCCCACCCATACTACTTCTCCACCAAACCCTTCAATATGTTCTCTTTACCTCGCACTGATCACAGGTTCTTATAACCCCCCCACTTTCCTCCACACTAGACTTAATAGGAACCCCTCGTGGAAAACCCTGTAATATCTCATTCTTAATCGTGAGGCCAGGAAACCACCGGAGCATGCCCCGCAGGACCTCCACCTTAATGGGAAAAGGTACCACTTCCCCTATACCCTCTAAAGAACCCACTTCCTGGTGCCCACAAAAATTACCCCTACCCTGTATGACTTGAAATCCTTGAGCAGAGGAAATCCTTGCACGGAGGAAAACCCATTTTTCCGAGCCATAAGAAAGGTCGTGGTGACCACAAAAAACAGCCGAATAACTCCCTCCACATCTTGAGCAAGTGTGTGAAAATTTGCACCCTATCCAAGAACAAGAGCCACTATTGAAAGACCAGCACACACCCACTCTTGTCACCCCCGCTTACCCTTATGCTAAAGCCACCATAACTATCCATCATCATGGCTAACCTATATCCGGATGATGCAACTCCCAATGTAGCGAATGGTCCACAGCCTTCCGTTTACGGAAATGCTGATCATACTAGAGCCACGCATTCGCCAGCCTTAACCGTTGTGCCTCCCAAATGGTAAGGAAATAACCCAGAAGTGGCTGGGCCAATGACCCATCTTTCTCCATCTGCACAGCCATATAGAAAATAAAGCCTACCATCCACTTATCCCACATCCTAGGGCAAATTTTACATACCGTTTTCCTCCCCAAAGCCGCTAACACTGCCAACAAGTCCTTACTATTAGCCGACTCCATCTCCACTAACCACTGCACCCCTTCTGCATCGATTAACTCAAATACATCAACATATTCCCTTTTCCAAAGTTTTTCTTTCACCGACCCTGGAATATGCGGAGTCAAAAACACAGTTCCTGCCTCTTGTCCCAAGGTTTGGGTGGTTAACCAGTCCCCCGGCTGCAGCCCAAATTCAGGGCCTATGTCTGAGCCTAAACCCAAACTATCCCCCGACCCTACACTAACCCCAGTCGCATCTCCTCCAGTGTACCCAGATACCTCTGTCACCCCCTCCCTCTGTGCACTCTCTATTGCATGCCATCCTCTCCCGAGATCCCCACCTAAGAGCTCCCCTTCATCTCCACTCCCCCCAAGATCCACACTGCTCACTTCCCCAGCCAGAACTGATGTAGCAAAATCATTACCTGAACCTCTGTCTTGAGACGAGCTGGGAGCCGATGCCTCTGCTGTGACCACCTGCTTCGCTGCCCACTGCCTTTTCCCTTGGGCTGGAGTTCTTGACATGGAACATCACCTCTTCTGCCCTGGTGCCTGCTCCTGTTCCGTTACTGCCTCGGATGTCGACACCTCCTGAAATAATTCCTCTGCCTGGGCCACAATAGCTTGCCACCGCTGACGTAGTCACGGTAAGTTAGCCATCTGTAAGAAGAGAAACAACACATACATTAATACCACTCTTTGGCCCAAAATACCTTAACCCACCCCTAATCCCCTTAGCTGCATTGCCCTACATTCCATATCGCATTCGCTTACCTACTGTACCTCTTAGCCTGTGAGGAAAAAAACAACCTGTCATACTATAAATATCTACAATTAGCAGCAGCCTGTAGTGAGTGTTGAAATCACTTGGAATAATCAGCCCTGCCAAGTACAGAAACCAGGACTCCTGTATACTATAATCCGAGTAATGTACCACTACACCATTTGTGCTGCTGTTGTCCCCTCTCTGTGTAATGCCTCCTAACAACCAGCCCTTGCAAGTCTCGAACCCTGGACCCATACCTCTCAACCTCTGAGAGCCAGAATTCTGGACAAAGCCTAAAATGATGGGAGGACCAATAGGGACAGATTTTAAATATTGCTCTTACCAAGTTGTAAAGTTGATAAAATAATTGGCTTTGCATTAGCATGAATTTCTGAAGGATGTGGAGTCTTAAACTCAAATGTTTGTCATTATTTAATGGGTTCAATCCTCAGCTACCTGCCAGAAAAGTACAGCTTTGCAGAGAAACACACCACAACTATGAGACCAAATCCGGACATTCTGTAAAATCTGTACAGTGAAAGGTATGCCAGGAACCCAGCACCCATAGGCACAGCAATCTACCACTCAGCCCTCTGAGATGTCACCGCCACTCCACTAAATGCACCTCTTATAATTATTTTAGTAGTATTTATTTATTTTTTTGTTTTGTTTTTTTTTACTTTCTTCATACACTGGCCTTCTGTGAACTCTCCCTGCATAAAAGGGGAAACATTCTGATGGCGCAGACTGGCCGATGCCCCCGCATGCGTGAAGGCAACGGCCATGTGAGGACATTCCTGGCCTGCCTTAATGGGAACTGCTACCTGAACCCGAAACACCACGATGAGGACCAACACAGCCGCATGAACCCACCAGGGCATGAAAAGAGCCGCCCAAGCCACCACATCACCATCACTGGCTCTACCTCTAAGCCAACCCACCATAGCCACCAACCACAACCACCAGGGCATCAACCAGGCTGCCAATCATCTGGCCTGAGCAAACCCCATGGCCCTACCACCCTCCCTTCAGATTAACAGAGTCACGACCGGGAAAGAAAATCCACCGAACCACCACCGGACCAACCTTAATACCACCTGTGCACCACCAGACCACCTGGGAATCAAGACGCCAAACAGCCACACACACCACCAGGTAAGCCAAGCACCACACTCCAGCTATGCCATGCACCACACACCCACAGCTCATGGTTCCTCCAAGACAGACTCCTGCCCCTTCCATGGGGTCCTTATCTCATCCCCCATACCGACCATCACTCCCCACACTCCCACTATCAACCTAGCAAAGAGACAAACTTCATGACACCCATGCAGACGGGAACTGAAAGTTCGACTGCTGAATCCTATACTAAGGCACTGTACAAGCACATCCACAAATGCGTGAATCGTGCCATCTCAAATAGTACCAAGATGCTCTCCTCCAAAAAAAGGAAGCAATCGGGTGGTCCCCTGCCATAAACGAACTTTACAACCAAAGGAAGAAACTGTTTCAGAAAAGAGAAAAATCCCAGGATGCAGCCTCAGTAAGAATCTGAGATCCCTCCAAAGCTAGTTACAAAAATAAAATTGCTAAGGGTTCCAAAGGCAACCACAAGGCATTTTATAACTATGTCACAAATCTAAATGGCATTGCTCAGATCTGCTCTGAGCTACAACAGAAAGGCATTAAATATACTGATCCTAAGTATATTGTTAATATCCTTGCAGACAATTCAGTGCCAACTTCACCTCCCCCTCACCCCCTAAATGGCCCATCTCTATACCGGACGATTGCCAAATTCCGGTAATAATGGCCACACAAGTAAAAAATGCACTCTCCAAAGCTAAGAATACAGCATCCATGGAACCAGATGACATCCCGGGCTGTGTAGTACATGAACTACAAAATTAACTGGCACCTCACCTAAGTGTCATGTTTAATCATAGCCTCACCTCAGGCTTCGTGCCCACTGAGTGGCACACAGCTACAGTTATCCCACTCCACAAGGGGGGATCTACCTTGGATCTTGGGGAACTACCGCCCCATCAGTCTGATGAGCCTGATCTGCAAGGCCATGGAACATATCATGGAACTTCTAAATAAAGACATTGGCAACCTTCAAAAACTGGACCCCACCCAGTTTGGGTTCATGAAGGGATGATCGTATCTCCTGAACCTGCTTATTCGAATCAGTCTCCAGAGCTGTAGACAAGGGTAAGGCAGTCCAGACTGCCTATCTGGACCTCGCCAAGGCCTTTGACACCACCCCCCACTCTGGAATCATAGATAAACTTACTAAGCTGGGCATTAATCTCTACATCACTCGATGGGTTGCCAACTGGCTTACTGACAGAACCCACACTGTAAAAGTAGCTGACTCCAAATCCAGCTCTAGATAAGTGATAAGTGGAGTACCACAGGGTTCAGTCCTGGGACTGCTCTTGTTTTCCATCTACTTCTCTGAAGTACAGGCCGACACTAAGCGACTCTGGCTAACAAAGTTTGCAGATGACTGCAAACTGGGAGCCATTATTGAATCCCCAAATGATGTGGATACTCTACAAAAGGGCCTTACAGAAACAGATGATTGGTGCCAGAGCCATGGGCTCAAGCTAAATTCTAAGAAATGTATAGTTATCTCCTTTGGGGAAAAAACATGTACCCATGAATTACCACATAGGTGGCAGTACACTAAACACTGCAAGTATGATAAGAGACTTAGGGACACAGGTGGACAGTGTTCTCACCTTCGAATAACCACATCGCCAAAACAGTCAGGAAATCCTTCTATGTGGCACACCTCATCACTAAGGCTTTTCATCCAGAAAAAAAGGAGGTCATCGTCCCACTGTACTCATCCCTCATTAGACCCATTATAGAATACAATGCCCCGTTTGGTATGTACCTCTCAAGACATCTGCAACAACTGGAAAGACCGCAGAAATACCTCACTAAAAGAATCATAGGCCTAAAGCAGATGCCCTATGCTGACCACCTTAAAAAACTCCAGCTATTGTCACATATCGTCTACTCAGAGGCGATCACTGCTTTAACATACGAGGCCATGTCAAACCCAGAGCTATTGGACATGCTACACTTAAAGAAATCCCAAATCCTCAGAGCCACACACTCCAGGGATCTAAACCTTGTCATCACAATAAACAAAACATGCTGGAAGGATAGGTTCCTGACCCAGAGACTCCCCAGACTCTGGAATAGACTGTCCATACATGTCAAGCAGAGCGCCTCTTTGGCCCTCTTCAAAAGGTACCTTGATGATTTAATGGGAGAAAGGAAATTCACCCCTGGGATCATGTCAGTCGCCCTGCTAGACAGGGGTCCAGGGAAGTAAATAGTGTGGGAAGAAATAGCCAGGGAATTGTTATGGCTAGGCTTGTATAGGCCCTAGGGCCGATAGCCTAGTACCAGCCTATGAACTATATATACATATCTAGCCTTAACCTCAGATCCTCTCACCACACACACCATCCAAGTCCTACCTGACTCTGCGATACCTGCAAGGTCTTCTGGTTGTGGATTAGCTGCAACACCAGCACCAACTCCTGCCAAAATGTGCCTACTTCCTCTAAGTCCTACCACTTAGATAAGTCCTTCCCTCTCCTACATCACTTCTCCTAAGCTCCCCTTCTCTTTAATCCTTTACCAACTAAACCCAAACCCTGCAATCTAACCTACCTACCAAAACACTCAAACCATTATCCTCATTAAGCTATATCCCCCACCCTTAGTACCTGAAAGTGGGACCAGGACAAATGAGTTTGTCCCAAACTTCATTTTTCAAATTGTGACAGACTGCTCTACAGCTTTTAGAAAGAGCAGCTGAAAGGGTTACAGTTCTGGAAGTCACAATGCTATAAGGAATTATTGCATGAAATTCTTTAAACTGCTCTGACTGCTATTTTGACAGACCAAAATTCTTTTGCTTCGCCAGTTACCACTAAGACAAATACAAGTGCACCTTTTCTCTTTAGATTTGGTTTGTCATGCCTGTGAGAGCTTTAAAGAAGCAATAGTTACTGAGATGAATTGAATAAATGATTTAAATTGAAAAATATTCTGTCCATGTTAAAAATGTTCCTTATTGCCTTAAACAACATAGCTACAGATACGTGTAAAGGAGTGAAAAATAACTAAATAGATATTTTTAAAAAATTAAACCAGAAATGACAAGGACTTGAACAAGAAGAATAAATAATTGTTGCACATATACATCTTTTTCTGTTTCATGTAGTATTTTGTTCATGTTTCCAGCTCTTGTTCATACACATTGGACCAGATTCTGAAAAGAGTTGCTCTCAATGTGTGTCCTGATTCTGAAAGTCTTGCTCTCAGTGTAAGTGACTCACTTCAGTGTAAGGCCTGTCTGTAAACAGGACTGCACTAGGGCCCAGATTCCAAAACAACTGCTCTCAGTGTAAGTGGTCACATACACTGAGAGCAAGTTTTTTTTTAAATGGGCCCACAGTATTATTCTGGAGGCAATAATTAAATAAATAAAGAAATTTTACACAAACACATATGCATACATTCATACACACACACACACACACACACATATATATATACACCATGATAAATTTTACTAAGAAACAAAACACGCATTACAAATGTATTTACAAAAATCTTAATATTAGTAATACAAAGTCACATTGGACCACCATATACAAGGATGTTGCAGTGAAATATCACTATATTTTTTATAAATTTACCATGGAAGTAACATGGTGCTAGATCAGTGGTTGATATTTCTAAAATGATGTCAGATGATTATTTATATTAAAAATGAGTTACTACTAGCTACAGATCAGCTGTCTGATGGTATCAAGTTCCAAAATTTGGCTGTTGCTATAGAGACAAGGATGCACCATGGTGATTATTTCCATTAGTAACTAGCAGATGGTTTTGATGCAAGGACCCTAATGGCCTCATTGATCTGTAGTCTTGAACACGGTTTTTGTGTAAATGGGATATTCAGGATCGTATGCATGGTTCTGAGATTTGAGTATTTCACAGTGTCATTCAGTTCAAGCTAGTTAATCTTGCATAATGCTGGGTACCGGTGTGTTTTGTTAAAATGTGGATAATTTAGGTATTTTATTATTAGCTTGTTGCAATTTGTGTTAGTGAGATTTTTTTTTATTGGTTAATATTGATGAAACATATAAAAGACATAGGAGTACGAATAATTTACCGACTATAATTCTAGCTTTTTTCAGTTATGTTGAGATTTATACAGCATAATGAGGTTATTTTAATTATTTTGTAACATCATTTGTTACTCAAGGTTAAGGTTATTTTCTATGGCTATGCCTAATCTGAGATGTTTTTCAACATTTTTTATTGATGTTATTTGGAATTCTGCACCATGTTTGTAATCCTGTTATCCATTATTCATTAGCATATAGTTATTTTTGTATATTTGTCTGAAGGTGATACCAGGTTTTTGATGATCATACTTTTTGTCACTGGCTTATTATACAAGTGAGGCAGTTTTTACAATTTTTTAAATGCCATTGAGAAATTAAAGGAACTGGGCATACACTGAAGTCCTCCTACTGAGATTAGTAAGTAAAAGAAGTAGGTACTGTGTTATATAATATGTTGTGATTTATTGCAGAGGTGGTTCTTCAACCATCTTATTGATCATTGGCTCTAGTTCTTGGTCAGCTGGTCTTGTTATAAGAAGTTGATGTGAGACAGTATAAAACTCTTTTCATGAGTCCAAGTTGAGGAATTATGCTGTTCTGTTCTAGTTTATTTGTTGGTGTATCATACGCATGTAGGTTAATAATTTAGATTTTGGACTGTAGCCTGGAAGTTGAGGGGAGGATGTACAAAGATTTGTTTGTGAATGCACCTTCCTTCTATCTTTGAGAGGGGTAATAATATGACTATCGATCAGCAATATGACAAGTTTTTTTTGAAGTTCCTCAATTGCTGACATGGAGTACATATGACTTTTCCCTTAATGTTGGTATTCAGTTTTCCTTTATTTAACTAGTAATGAGTTTTATTCTTGTTAATATTTTTTAATGTAGGTTATCTAAAGAGTATAGAAGCTAAATGTTTCACATACAAACTGAGCTCAAGCATTTTAGAAGGAGAACCTATGTTGGATCGTTCTAGCTTTTGCTCTTTCTGTAAAATACGAATTTAATTTATATGCAGTATTATAGTTTATATCCTGATGTAAAGAACTTGATTGGGCTTACTTTCCTGGTGTCATCAGCTTATTAAAATAATTCCATAATTGCTTGAGACTTTTTGTTTGGGGGGGCTGTAATGAGAAAATAAATATTTTCTATATCTTTTTACTGTGTTTTTAACTTGATTCTATGGAGGTTTGTCATGTTGTAATGTTAAATTTAGGCTGATATTCATAGTTGTTTGTGCAAATACAATCGGGGTATCCCTGATGATTACAAATGAGTGTAGCAAAGGTGAGATTCATAGAAAGCATTTACGCTAATGCGTAAGGCCTTAAAACTAATGAGATACAAATGGGAAATGTTGTAATGTGACATATGCTAGTGAGTTATTTTTGCAATTCATAGTCCAACATCTGTGCTGTATGCACATTCATTATTAAACGTGATGTTTCGACTTTGATATTGGAGTTTCAATCCACAAATTTGGTTGCCTAACTGTGCACAAACACCTCCCTGACAGACAAATTATTTTCCCTGTCAACCCCTTCATTGCTTTGTCTTAAGCATTCACAAGCACTAAAATGACAAAATAAATTATTTTGCTTGGTGATCATTTCAGGAATCTGACCATGTAGGCACAAGCACTTCTCTGACATACAAATTAATTATTATCCCCAGCAACCCCTTCAGGAGTATGTCCAACTATGCCCAAGCACTAAAATTGCAAAATAAATTATTTTGCCCAGCAATCTCTTCAGCAGTCTGACCATGTAGGTACAAGCACTTCCCCTGATACACAAATTAATTATTTCCCCGAGCAACCCCTTCAGGAGTATGTCCAAGTATGTACAAACACCAAAATGAAACATTGACACCAGTGATCTCTTCAGTAATATGTCAGGTATACACAAGCATCAAAATGAAACATTTATCCAAGTATTAAAAAGCACCAAAAGGAAACATTTACCAAAGCAATCTCCACCTCACAGCTCCATGTTCTCCTGGAAAATTGTTGCTTACTGGTATAAATTCATGGTTTATGCACTCAGTATGCAAATTACCTCATTATACATGCATGTCTATAAATGAATCATACACAAATGTATAAGGACCCTTATTAGCATTTTAATTTCCCCCTATTGCTTATGCATGAAGTATTTGTAAAAACACCTTCACATTTCCATATTTATGATGAAACTGAGATTTAGATATCCATGTAGTGCCAGTCTTCATGGATTACTGCTATGAAAATGCAAAGCCCCAGACTACGAATACCAGGCTTTGACTGATTTTGTCTGTTGTCTCCGTGAACTGTACCTGAATATCTTTTTCTGTTGTGTATCCATTCTAACTAGGGTACATATTATTCTTTCACCATTTTTTTTTTGTGTGAAAAGGTGCTAATGACTTAAGATCTGATAGGAATATTTAATTGAAAAAGTTGACAGTTTCTTCAAGGTGAAAATATTTTAGTGGGGTCCATTTGCATTGTTGGATATTGTTGAAATTGCAGGTGTTGGAATACGTTTGAATGAATATAAGAATATCTGAATATTTTATTGAGGTTGGTGGTTTTGTGTAGTTTTACATTATGTATATGAGGTTATGACCACTCATTTAAACCAGCAGCATCTGTACTTCATTTATTATTAGATTTTGCTATCACTATATACCCAATATACTTTCCCCTACCTGTTGATTTATCTTTTCTAGTTGAATGTATAATTGTACCCTATTTGTTGGGCAAGTTAGCCCAGTGGACACAGTTGTCCCTTTTCAGGTATGACCCAGGAGCATCTTTTGGTTAATTTACATGCTCAAAGTTGCACATTAGGAAAATGATAGTTGAAGTAATCATGCTCTGTATCTTGGCCACAGGAAACAGTTTAACAACTCAGAGTTGAGAGTGGTTTAGTCTCAAATATGTTATTGACAGTTTGTTCAGTTTTGCATTGCATGGATTAGGATCTTACTGAGGTTTTTCATATGGACCAGATTATGTTCACATCTCCTAATATAAGTATCCTTTTATATAGATAGATGTATATATGACAAAAGAGGTTAGAGTATTTTCTGTATGTTGATATTATTTATATAAGCAGTAGTATGGGTATTTTAAAAACATGTTAACAGTATTTCTGCTCAGAAACTAGTTATTTTTAGTTGATTTGAGATCATAACGAATATTTCCTCCTGCATTTAGCCTGTGCTTTCATATCATATTGCAACCTGTAGGGAGGATTTCTTTATCCCTTGTGTTAGTTTTTAGCCAGGTTACTCTAAAAATTAAAATGTTGTTTATAACACGCAAACCAACTATGTGCATTTGTTACTTTACTATGAATGTTTCTTTTACTGGTATGTTATGTTATATATTGCAACTTCCCCACCTTTTGTTTTGCTGCCCACAGTTTGGGGTCTGAATAAACTATAGGATAAGTAACCTGATATGGCTGGGGTGCTGTCCGCAACTTTGAGAAAGGTTTCTGTGACTGCACAAATGTCAGCTTCTTCCAGGGTTAAGAATGCTTGCAGTGAGTGCAGTTTCATGTTTAGACTCCTAGCATTTAGCAGCATGACCTTTAATTTAGGTTTTGTTGAAATTTTCATGTTGGTAGTTTTGACCTCAAGGCATTGCCTAAAAAGGCATTATGGGGGAGGCAAGAGCCTTTGCCAGGAGCCTGAAGTCCAAGGAAAACAGAGGCAGGCCATCTCTCACAAAGCATCGTGGTCATGTCATCCCAGGCTGTCAGGTACTGGATCCCCTTGGAATGACACCAGAAACTAAGCCAGTTGTTAAAATCAGTCTTTTTCTGTTTGCATCGAGGCATCATTCTAGTTGATGGTAGATTTACTCCTTAAGGCTAGGAACATACCTGCCTGGGACACATACTCAGCAAACTCGATCATGTTCTCTTCATATAGTCCAGGGAGGTACATCTCAAGTCACTCACTCCATTACCTTCTTGTCTATTGCCCACCTACACTACCCTATTAAAAAAAAAAAAAAAAAAAAAAAAAAAAAAAAAAAAAAAAACAATAAAATACAGGAGTCTATCCCCTGACAAAACCTCAGTATGCCTCCTCTCCCACCTCCTCCAGTACAAACCCTCTTGATGATTTCCTTATGTGTTCCCCTTTTTGTCTCCCATTTTTCAGTCTTTCCTGTCTTATTCGTTATTATTTAATGAAACCATCAGGGTATCCACATAAGGATGACCCTATATAAAACATTATAAATCCCTTTTGTTTTTCAAAACTTTAAAATTATAAACACTGTGCAGTCTACCTCTTGCATTATACTTTTCAAATAAGACTTAACCTTGCTTTTCCATGATACTCCAAAACAAAGTAGTATGAACCCTCAGGAGTTTAATAACTAATTTGTAGGTTCCTATTGCTGAATTTTGCATACCTTTTGTCATAAAAAGAGCTTTGCTTATTCTCATTCATTGCAAATGATTTTGGCTAGGTTTATTTACACATCTGTCATGCAGGTATATATGCAGATAACCACTATACATGTGGAAAGTCCTGAGCTATGAATACCAGCCAAGGTTTTAAAGGTCTGAAAATATAACTAGTTTGGTGGAGTAGTTGCAATAGCCCTAATAACCCAATTAGATTCTAATTCTAAAAAAAATTATGATTGCTCCTCCATATTAATTATTTATTGGTAAAACAAACTTTTATTTTACTCTAACATTGTTAAATACAACACTTTAGGCCAGATTCATTAATGCCTACACTAAGTGTACACCATTTTGAATGAATAGACAGAAGCATAACTCTCACCTTCTTCCTCCTAATTTTAGTTTTCCTTCATATCAAGGATGAGTCATAAAGGTTTTCACAACATGTAGACTATACTTAGTGTAATCATTTTAAGTGAATATTATCCACAAAAATGTAGTACTGATGCTTAAACACATATTGTGTGCACTTAGTATAGGCATTCATGAACCCAGCCTATGTACGTTGCTTTTTTTAAATCCTGCATCATCCTGAAATGAACTGTGCAAGTAATAAAACTATTACTAATTTTTGAGACTTTAATTAGATATGCCTGTCTTCATTCTGATAATGATTACATGGTAGTTGCTTCCTTATAATAAGGGTATTCTTTTGTTTCAGTAGATGTAGAGTTGATTGAATATTTGGGAGAAGATGTGAATAGGGATGTTACTTTGTTTGTATTCTGCTTACTTAGATTCCCAATGCATTTATTTTAATAGAAGAGATGAAGTGCCAGACAGATAAGATAGAAGTGTGAGGAGGTAAAATAATATACCAATTTCTTCTTGTAAGAAGCTGTCTAGTAGTTTAGTAAAGTAAGAAAAAGGTGAAGACAGCACTGTATTTACTAACAGACTTAATGGTTACAACGGCAATTAATTTTCTTCAGTAGTGTCACAGCACTGTGACAGTAGAAGTAGGTAAAGTGAGAAGACCAGCCCAAATTATTTCTTACCTACAGAAAATTTACATAGTTAAGAACAGGGAAACAGCTACTAAATCAGTCCTGGATGCTCCTTATACATAACTTTCAGAAGACGAAGATGAAATATTCTGAAGCCAGAGAAGCTATAACCTAATGGTTAAAAGATGCTGGTGGTCCCTGACTAAAACAATGTAAATGGTACATACACACAGTACAGTTTCAACAACACATCAAAAACATACTAATACATATTATGTCCCAGAAGACTGACTTTAAGTCAGTGAAGATGGATGCGTCATTGTGAATAAATTCAATTCTCCTATTGAAATGAGCTTCCTTCAATTAAAAGTTCAGACTATTTTTTGTCAATTGGCTTGACTCTGTGAAGGTTTAGGTTGGATTTTGCTTGGCCAGGTACTGTTAGGGTATAGGCAAAATTTTGATTGGCTGGCCTTTGTAGGACTGGAGCCTTACATACTTTAAATAATAGGAGATCTACTTAGTTCAGCATGATCCAGATGGTATCATCAGTATAGTTTCTATTGGTTAAGATGGACAAGAGCCTAGATTGATTCAGGTAGGGCAACCTCTGCAATCATTGTTGTAGATCATGTTAATTTCACTGCCTTCTTTGTCTCAGCTTAATTGCACGATTGTGAATGAGCTCATTGTCCAACGTTAATCACGATCATTGAAGATACTTATTCATTATCATGATGCATATTAATTATCCTTAGTAATCAAACTAGATTGTGTTTATTATTTATTGTTTTATTAATTGGACCCCAATCGTTGTACTCTGCTTATTTAACAAGTCAGAATTTCTTGTCAAGTGATACACTGGTGAGATTCAATTGTTTTACTACTATCAACCAGACTGCTCTCAAACTAAAAGCTGTCTCCATACATTTTGTATTCTAGCTTATTACAGAGACTGAACTTGTTGCCTGTATATTGTTATCTACACTTAAATAAACTAGGTCCATATATTGTAATACTCTTGTCTTCTTACATGCAGCATTATTACTAACTTATTACTCACTACAGTTCACTTGTATGCATCACTGAAATTAGCATTGTTCTTCTGATGATTGATTGTATTATTGTTACTTTTAAGTAATATTATATTCTTGTACATTTTTGCTTTTGCATTTTTGTTAATTACTGGTAAAATCTAGGATAAACCTGCCTGCTGCTAATACTACTTCTAGTAATTTGGCACTACTGCAAATTTCTGATACTAGTTAGACAGAAACCAAATCAAATTAATATCTCAGTCATCGACTGCATTTTTCATTCATTGGTGACTGTTACCATTATGGTATTTAAAGGTAAAACTTTACCTTTACCACATTTCAACTGTTTTGTTACAATCTCTGCATGTGAAACACTTTAGTTAGACTATCTGTGCCTATTGTTCCACACTTACTAAACATGGAGCAATTAGCTTAGAGTTTCTGTTGCTCATTGCTGCTTGAAATTAGGAAGACGCCAAATCAACCTATTTATTTAGTTACTAGTTGCACTTTCTCACACTTTTAATAGTTTCTGAATTGCTGAGTTGTTGCTTTTACTGATTTGTTCACAGTTACAAACATTAAAAGCATTGGTCCCAAACACTGCACTTGAAACTGTTGAAGATTATCTGATTAACATGTAATACTTGTTACTACATTAATGTTGCTAAACATTACGGTTACTTCTACTGTTTTTGCACTTGTGAATGCATCTACTCATCATTGTATCTAGTGCCTACAGTAGTCACATCTCAGATCCCCGTTTCCCCTCGGCCTCCTCTCATAGTGTTACCATTTTCTATTTCAACCCATTATACCCTCATCTCTTCTACCAAGAGTAGGTTATTAAGTTATCCATTTTTTTCGCCTACTCTGGCCATTGTGTAATCTAGTCAGCTATTGCCCCATATGTAACCAACCTGATAACACTAGGCATTTGGTGGTAGTATAGCAAGCGCCTTGTGCTTACTGAAAACTCTTCATCAGTAGCTTTCACTATGCAAGAGGTGCAAGTGTCTATTGAACTTGAAGGCTATCCTTTTAGAACAAAACACATGTGATAAACATACACACACACACACACACACACACACACACACACACACACACACACACACACACACACACACACACACACACACACACACACACACACACACACACATACACATACACATACACATACACACACACAAAGCACTGCTACTGCATCAACATATGCTAAGGTTATTAGGAGAACACTACCTAAGCCTCCAAGAATAAGGAATAAAAGACCTCTAATAATTATTTCCACAATGATAACCCTGCTTTCACTCTACAAACACATCTTCTGCACACATACCTTTGAGACTCACAAGAGAATAGCCCACACAGATCACATACATCCAAGGGTTTTGTCTTTTAACAATAGGTAGAACGCAGGCACATAGACAACACACTAAACATACTGGATAAGAGTAATGTTGCAGTTAGCTTTCTTTCTGAAAGCAGATTATGTGGTGTAACAAGTTCACTTAGATTCCTCCAGCCTGACAAATATGATTATGACCTAGTATTAGCCCACATGGTGGTAAATGACCTTTATCTCATGACAGCAGGAGCATTCAGAAGGATTAGATTGATGTTAATGTGCACATCTATTAGGAAGGAAAGGCACTGGTGTTGAATTCTATTTTGATATCACTCAGCATGATATGCAAATTGAAGGAAAAAAATAATTGGCTTTAATACTAGGTTATATAACTGATGTCATCCTAGTGATATATTTGGGACATTGCTATGCAATGTTTCCTTTTTCCCCTGGTCTTATGGTAGTGAGTGATTCATAAAACATAAATGTCTATAAAGGGGATCATGACATGTGACCACTACAGGTAGGAGAGTCGCATCACTATTCATGATGGAGAGCTTTACCATTAGATATTGGTACTGTATTGCTGTGGCTACTATGACTACTGATGTTGTCTCCTGTATAAAAGTATTACAGTAGGGATTTACAGGCATTCTTTTGCACATGTGTGGTGCTGTTTTTCTCAGTCTAAATCTGCTGGGCACAACAATAGATAGACAAATCAGCTAGGTCGTGTTATACAATTTACTGCTGTTAGTTTGCACTTTTAATCCCCTAATATTCTGTATCTGCTGAGCAGTGTACTTCAACAATCATAAGTTTCTGAACTGCAGACAGTGATGGGGGACTTCATTTGAATTCTTACTTTATACTTGGTTCTCCCTGGTAAACACTAGAATATGCCCACATTCCAAGGAATTTGTAGGGCATTTATGAACCGTGTAGGCCTTGATATCTAAGTTTTACTGCCTACCATCCCTGCACAATTACATTCAAAGTTTATGAATACCACAGAATGATTTCTATTTATTTATTAATCCTTTGTTGACTGGGTTAATCCCACTAGGCTAGTGGCCACTTTTCAGAGGAAACTCGATAAGTTTATATTTCTTAAATAGTCATACCTTTTCCACATGCTGATCTTTGCTGCCTTATTCATCTTTTACTTTTATGAAGTATTTATCAGCTGATAACAGAACATATACTTCAAATGCCATTTCATACAAAAATGAGTAAACCTTTTTAATATGCTTTAGTAGCAAATGTGTTTCATTCAGAGAAAGTAGTGTAACATATCTTGCAAAGGGCAGTGCTAGAACCACTCGCAAATCAATATAATTTGGTATCATTGCCTTTTATTGCCAGGTAATCCAATTTGGTTCTTAGATGGGGTGCTCTCTGTGTGTAGTCTGCATATCTTGCCTCAGTCCCCACTGAATTTTATTGAATTGTCGATTTTAATCAAAATGAATCAATAAATAAATAAGTACATAATAATAATAATTATAACAATAATAATTATAACAATAATAATCAGCACAAAGGCAGTAGAAAAGAGTTGTCACACAGCTGCAAGTTTAATAAAAGTTTATAAAAAGCCAAAGACAGAAAGAGAGAGAGATGATGAATTTTTGTGTATGTTCCATTTCATATTAATTATCTATTCAAGCTAAGAAAATAATAATGCAGCCCATCAAAAGTTCAAAGGAAAATCCATACAGTTCAAAATCCCCTGGCTTTAAATCTTCCCCTGCTATGCATTAACTGGACACTCAATAAAATACAATAAAATACAAAAAAAAAGCACAAAGACAGTACTATTTATTTGTACTTATAAGAGTTAAATATTAATGCATAAAAGCAGCCAAAAGATGTGTATAAAGTAGTGTAAAAAAACAATAAAATAATAAAAATTGCACCAAAGCTGCGTAAAGACTCTTCCTTTAATGAATATAGTAACACTGAGTGTTTTCATCTCTCTAATAGGAGACTTCATCAGAATAAACACCAGTACAAAAAGTAACATTTAAATACCTTAAAAAATCATGACATTGGCTAATGGTTAGCCCAATCAATTTGTTACTTAAAATCAATTCTTTTTTACTCAGTATATTTTCCAGTCACCCCCCTTAGTTCCGTGTATAATTTCCAGAATTCCAAATTTAAAATGCAAAAAGCCTTGGCATATTTTGAAATGTCTATAAAGGGCATTTGTTTCTTTCTTGTTTTTATATCGTTGTTGTGTTCATAGATTCTGTTTTTAAAGGCTCACTCTGTCTTGCATACATAGAATCCTTTACATGTTTCACAATAAGCAAGATAAACGACCCTTTCTGTAAAACAGTTAACTTCCATGAATCTTATTTTGCTTCCCATAGTATTACCCAATGTAATGTCACTGTTTTTAGTAATGTAGAAACATTGTGAACATCTACCACAAGGTTTTGTTTCTTCACCGTATTGCCATCCGTTTTATTCTCCATTAATAGTTTCATGTTTCTACCCACTTTGTTAATAAAAATGGGTTTGTTTCTCACAACTCTAACATCTCTATTGATTTTAAATATGTTCCAATTCTTTGATATAATTTCTTTTACTTCCTTAGAAATTGGATTATACTGTATAATGCAGGCTTTTTCAAAATTGTTGTACTGGAATATGGAATATTTAAATATTGTGCAAAGTATCTTATTTAATTATGCGCCGGTTTCTAAAAATCAAATTACTATAGCATACAGACATTTAGATTCATATATGGAAGAATACTTATTAGATTAGTGTATAAATCCAGATGTACGTCATTATTTGTTTAACATACACCCTATGATTCTCACTATATTCGGTATTTCCAAAATACACAAAAATATTGTAGAACCACCATTCAGGCCTATTGTGGCAGCTGGAGGGTCTAAAACACAAGGCATAGCTATATATATTGATAAAATAGTCAAACCAGTGGAAGAAAAAGCTAAACACCTTGTAAAAGAATTCCTAGGACAACTGAAATGAGATATGTGGTCACAAGATTTAATATTCCTGACAATAGATGTTAAAGATTTATTTTCCTGCATACCTAAAGAGGAAAGATTAGAAATGTTTAATGAGACCTTACTAACCTATTCAGGCTTTTCCCATGACCAAATATGTACCATCTGTGAACTTAAGGCGTTAATATTAGAAAACGATTTAATCTATTTTGAAGGCCAATATTTTCAACAACTAAAAGGAGTGGCCATGGGCTCAGCTTGCACACCAGTATATGCCAATATAGTACTACTTGGATGGGAATCTAAATATATCTTACAAAGTGATTATCAACAATATATTAAGTTATACATCTAATATTTGGATGATATTTTTATTTTATGGCAAGGTAGTACAGAGTTAATACCTTTATTTACAGAATACCTAAACAGTACTACATCATTTTTAGAATTCACTTATGAGTTTAATCAACACAGTATTCATTATTTGGACATTACTATTTCTCATTCAAATAAGTACTGCATTATTTTTAGAATTAACTTATGAGTTTAATCAACACAGTATTCATTATTTGGACATTACTATTTCTCATTCTAATAAGCGTGGTGGTACAGTGGTAGTGTTGTTGCCTCTCAGCAAGAGGTTCTCCTGTTCGATTCACGGCTGGAGTGCCTTCTGTGTGGCCTCCGAAAGACATGCATGAATGGACGTGCCTTCACTAAAGGTTGGGAGTAGGGCTGGCAACTCAGCACCATAAAAAATTTACTGCCAATCATTAGCGGAGCGGAGTTCTGCTGTGGCGACCTCTAACCGGGAAAAGCCAAACAAACTATTTCTCATTCAAACAATGGATTCCAATCTAACATCTATAGGGAATGTACTTTTTGTAATGCCTACCTTCATTTCTGTAGCTGCCATCCTATTACACAAAAGAAAAGCCTGCTTAAAGGACAGGTTATTAGAATAGCTCATATGACGACGATATATAGTGATGTTGACAGGAATTCAGCCAGCTGCCAAAAATGTTTTTGGAGAGGGAAAACCCTAGAAAATTAGTGGAAGATATTCTGGAAGGGGTATTAAAAGTATGAGGAAAAGATATGACTTGACTAGATACTAATTTGCAGGATCAACATATAGACAATAGGTCATCTAACAATTTTGAAAAAGCCTGCATTATACAGTATAGTCCAATTTCTAAGGAAGTAAAAGAAATTATATCAAAGAATTGGAACATATTTAAAATCAATAGAGATGTAAATAGAGTTGTGGGAAACAAACCCATTTTTATTAACAAAGTGGGTAGAAACATGAAACTATTCATGGAGAATAAAACAGATGGCAATACGTTTTCAAGTGAAAGAACTAAACCTTGTGGTAGATGTTCACAATGTTCCTACATTACTAAAAACAGTGACATTACATTGGGTAACAATGTGGGGAGCAAAATAAAATTCAGGAAAGGTAACTGTTTTACAGAAATGGTTGTTTATCTTGCTTATTGTGAGACATGTAAAGGATTTTATGTGGGCAAGACAGAGTGAGCCCTTAAAAATAGAATCTATGAACATATTTATACTTAATTTAACTTTAAAATATCATATTTTTTAATATAATATGGTTGACTGTAACATGTGATTTTAAGTAACAAATTGATTGGGCTAACCATTAGCCAATGTCATGATTTTTTAAACTATTTAAATGTTACTTTTTCCACTGGTGTTTATTCTGATGAAGCCTTGTATTAGAGAGAGAAAAGCACTCAATGTTACTATATTCATTAAAGGAAGAGTCTGTATGCAGCTTTGGTGCATTTTTTATTATTTTAAAAATGCATAAAAAGGCAAAGAAATGAAGATAGATGGGGCATTTTTTTATCACTGGCACACCCATGATGAATTCAGTTAAATTCAGTGCATGATCCATTATGAATTATCAGTTCAAAGTAAAAAAGTAATGCATTATAGAAAAAATTAAATGCAAATTCACTCATTCAAATTAATTTACTAAACTGTAAATCCTTCTCCAAAGTACACAGGATTAATTCACATCAGAATACAAAACAAGAACATAACACAGAAGCAGGTAGAAAAAGAATAATTTAGTCATGATTCCACAATTTAAATAGAAGTGGGAAAAAAAAAAAGCCAATGGCAAGAAGGCAAACAGGTTATTTACATTACTAGAATGTCCTTTGATTGGTGTACTTATATTTAGTGTATTTTCTATTAAGATTTTGATATCAATTCAAATTAAAAATACTGAAGAAACAAATAAATAAACGTCCCCAGCGAAGTAGATACCTCCCAGTAGGCAATTAATGAAATAATAACAGTTCCAAATAATATAACTAAGAGGCAACCACAGCGTAGCAAAAACTCCAGCTTAAACTGTCCACAAAACAAATAAAAACGTTTGTTTTAATAAAATTAGAAACTGATCTTTATTTTGTATACAAATACTCCTTGTATACAAACTAAAGATCAGTTTCTAATTTTATGAAAACAAATGTTTTTATTCATTTTGTGGACAGTTTAAGCTGGAGTTTTTGCTACACTGTGGTTGCCTCTTGGTTATATAATTTGGAACTGTTATTATTTTATCAAATTAAAAATAGTTAAGTACAACAAAGTCCAAAGGCAAATTTACAAAAAAAAAAAGCTCCCAAAGGTTTGGAAAAAGACAGTATAGCTGTGTAAGTCAATTTAGCATTACAGTAGATGTACAAATGATCACTGCTGTAGTAGCATTAGCTACTTAGTTATGTCTAGTTCTGGCTACAAGAGCCTTTAGTTTTGCATGCCCAGTCCTTCAGAGCTTTCATGTCAACAGAGAGAGTGGGATCCCTGACTGGCAGTACTACAAATTTAAAATTAGAAGTCCACACCCTGGCATAAAAGCCATACATAAATAAGAGGGGGGGGGTCCTACTTCAGCACTAATCATTCAAACATCTACTGTTATGGTAAGTTTACTTACACAACTGTACTACATTCATCATGTGGATCACACTGCTGCAGTAAACTTACACAACTGTACTACATTCATCATGTGGATCACACTGCTGCAGTAAACTTACACAACTGTACTACATTCATCATGTGGATCACACTGCTGCAGTAACTTTAGCTATATGGGTAGAGTACCACAACTTAGGCTAACTGAAAGGAGGAAGGATGAGGGTTCAGGACAGTCTGGTGAATGGTTCTAGCAAATCCTGTCCTAGACGTGAGAAGGAATTTTGTTTATAGTGCATTAAGGAAGTGGGCACAGAAGACCAAGCTGCTGCTTCAAGATTTCTTCCAGAATTCAACTCCAGAAAACCACAGATGAAGCCAAGGTCCAGGGAAAATGAGTCTTGACTCTGCTTGGAATTGGGTTGTTATGGTGGGTATAACAAAAGGTAGTAACATGAGACAACTGCTTGGAAATAGTTTTGACATGGATTCCCTTTGTTTCTTACCTTCATAAGAAAAGAACAATTGATTGGAGTTCCTGAAAGATTTTGTTCTGACAAGATAGTACCTGGGTTGTCTGTGGACATTCCAGGTATGTAATATCCTTTCTGTGCTATTTTTAGGTTTTAAAAAGAAGACCGAGATTGATAGCTTAACTTAAGGTAAACTCAGATACCACTTTATACCTTAACTTAAGGTAAACTCGGATACCATTTTATGTCTAAATACGTGATTCTCACAAGCCCAACAAGAGTGGTTCTTTCTTGCCCAGCAAGGGCACTCTAGCAGCTGCAGAGGACATGTCTAACCTGTAGTCCAGAGTTGATGCAGGGACTTCACCAGAAGTAGCCAAGGGAAAAAGATGACTGGTCTGAGGAACATTTTTTACCTACAGAAAAGTCACTAGTCTGTGGCTGTAGAATTTTTGTATCTTGCTATTGTGGCAAAGGCTATTTAGTAATGTTCTTTTTGTGACTGGAAGAAGGAAGAACTGAAGAACTGGGAATGTTGTACCATGTTTAAGCAAAAAAAAAAAAAAACAATGCCTGATTCAGGGTAAGCCTGGTCGGAGAATTTGGTAAAATGTCTACGTGGTAAGAAAAATAACACACTGTAACAGTTTCTATAGCCCCAAAAAGTAAAATAACACAACTTTTACTTAAAAAAAGCATCAAAATTGGTTATAATGACTGTTTACCACAAAAGTAAAAAGAAAAATGTGACTCTCCCACTTAAAAGTAATTAAAAGTCACATGATAGTCTTTAAAATACATTTTTCTAGCTTTTAAATTATAATTTTATAGACAAAGTACAAATTCTGTCATAAAAAGTAACGTGGAAATGTTTCTGTAAAAAATAACATATCTGCCTGGCATTAGAACAGTGTTAGAACAGTGTTAGCCAATAGTTAGTACTCTAAAGCCCACAAGAGTATCACTTTTTGGTGACAGGAAAGCTCTGAAGAGGTTGGCAACCTATTCCAATTTTTCAACAGCTCAGCATGGCTAAAGTTGACTAATGATTTAGGAGTGTGGAAGGTGCCCTAACATTTAGGAAGCTGGCCATCCTTAGTAGGATATAACCCATACATCCAAGGCTAGTTACTGCAACAGTGATCCGTATAATGAGTATCAGGTTCTTCATACATTGATTAATTAATTCCAAGAACATATTAATCTATATAGTATCTGTGCATGGAGGGGGGTAGATTTGTAACCCCAGGCATTGCTTATTGTATTGTGGGATATAACTTAAGCACAAATCCCAGAGATGTACTGCAAGTAAATTGTCAGTCCTTCCACCTGTCTGTAGTCACACTTGACAAGGACACTGAAATAGATAATACAGATAATCCGAGAATGAATTAATAAATGAATTCAGATGGCTCTCTAAAAGATGGTGTGACCCTTACTAGAACAAATGTGAATACTGTTCTACACAACAACTTCATCTTGTTTAATGGGGAATATTGCAAACAGTGTGCAGGTGTGGCTATGGGCATGGCTTGTGGTCCTGTATATGCCAATGGGGTTTTATTAAAATAGGAGCTTGTTTTTAAATTGGATTCCTTCCAACAATGCAAGTGTTTTTTTTTTTTTTTTTCGTTTCCTGGATGATATTTTTATTATTTTGTCATGCTAAAGAGCTCATTCTGAGGTTTTTGTTTCTGAGCTTGGTCCATCTACAAGCTTCCTGAAGTTCAAATTTAACATAGAGGACATTGTTGCACATTTCTTGGATGTTACATTATTTAAGAAGTCTAATGGCACCCTCACAATGACCTTCTACATAAAACCTACCCACTGCAATGCATTTTTGCATTTTACAAGCAATCGCCCTTACCATAAAAAACATGGGATTATTAAAAGTCAATTTATTTGGGTTTCCAGGTTGAGCTCAGAAGACTCAGCTATCTGGATTCACTTACTTCTTTTTACTATTCCCAAATCTGGTCTGCTAGATCTGATCAATATGCCCCAATAATTTGCAGGCATTACAGAATATGTCATCTAACAATGTTCCAACTCACAACTTGCTGGCCCCAACTAACAATTTTATCTCCTATTTTTCCTTGGAGTCTGGTGATATTACGAGGGTCCTTTGTAAGAACTGGATGATTTTACAATGTGATGACAGTTTAAAGGTCTTGTTTGCTAGTCCTTCAGGGTTCATCTACAAGAACCGTTGGTGTGTTAAGAGAATTCTGGAGAAACCATATTTGCCACTAAATACTGGAGATACTAGAACCCTTAAGTGGGGTCAATGCAAGCAATGTGGTTATATTGTTTCCCAGTACAATGGGGCAAGGCAGGACAAAATTCAGTTATGGATTACTAAGGACAAGTATTTTTCTTATACAACTAGAATTATGTATTTGGCTTTGTGTCAGTCTTGTCCAGCCTTTTATATCATCAAGACTAACAATGCCCTTAATAAACACATATATTAACATCTATATTGCATCAGCAAAATGGATAATAGAAATACCTTGGTGAAGCATGCATCTGTGTGCAGAAGTAACTGCTCTTACAAATTTTGTATTTTGTAGTGGTTGAGTTTAGACAATCATGAAGGGGACTGCGAAAATTGTCTAATGTACAAGCTGCTTTGGCAATTGAGATTAGACATGACCATTAAACCAAGCTTAAATGAGGCAATTTCAATTACTATGTGCTTAAATATAGAGCATCAGTATTATAATAAATTCTATATTTTATTTTTTATACTATTATCTTATCAGGTGGTGCATCATTGATATATATATTTTTTTGGAATGTTCTAACAAACAATTTTTTTGACATTACGGACACAGCTTCACACGTGGTGGTATGTTAAAGCCTGTTGCTTTAAATGAAAATACATTTTTTGTTACTTTGTAATATCCATAGGTAATTTTGTATTTAAGTGAGGCACTGGTTGATTTTTATATGACATCATTTCCTATTTGGTTTTAAATGGTTCTGTGGATGTCGAAGTCTGTTGAGAAGGAAACACTTAACCCCTGGATTTTAATTAACTTTTATATTAAAGTTAAATTCATTTTCTGTTTATAGATATATTGGACAGTGTACTTTGACATTTAGTTACACAATTTTACGATTTTATTCTGACTGCATTTTTACATATGTCAAATGATGCCTGTTATCTTGGATTTTAAAATGTATATTTTGCATTTCATTAGCTGTATATAATTTAGAGCTCATTGCTTTTTATACTATAAAGTTCTCTTTATTTACTTGGTGCATTCTTTAGAAGCTAAACATGTCATCATGGAACAGAAGTGTGTAATACGTCTGCAGCATACTTCAAAAGAACTTCAGACTGACTATTTGCACTTTTAAGAACTCTAATATATGTATGCACTGCAATAGAGCCATTTTTAACTCTTTTTTTTTTCCTTTTTTGTTGTTTGAGATTCATGTTTGTTGTTTTCAATCTGTAAAACCTCTGAGGGCTGTATAACACTAGAGCTGCTGATGTTCTTTTCTTTCTGTTGCATGGGACTGTTAGGAATTCAAATTGGTAGAGAAAGCAATATGAAGATACTTGTATTATAGACTTTTTGGGAACTTATTTTGTATCCCAAGTTTTCAGTCATTGGCATTAAATAAATGGAAATAACCGTAAAGGCAGTTGGAGTTTTTTTTTTTCTGTCAACAATCTACCCATACATAATATTGTATTTATTTATTTGCTTGTTGGTTTATTTATTATAGCAGCAGTATTGCTTTATGCGTGACATCAAATATCAGTTACAGATACCTTCAACATAACAAAGTTTCATTTGCTCATTTTAAAAGTTTGCAACTGATGTCTTATCTATTTAGTGAAGGGTATTACTGGTGTGACTGATGCTATCTTTTCTTTTGGAGAGACATAGTTTAGCCATCAGCTATCGTAAATGTAATATTGGTTGACTCATTAAAAGAATGACTGGTAGCTGAGGATTTGGTATCAGATCACGTGCTGTTAATACAGGTAAAAGGGATATTACTGGAAACATATCAGTTGCCACTCACTAGATATATTGTGATATGTAATATATCAATGAGCTTAAACCAAAGTGGGTGAAATCTTAAGAAGCCAGAAGTTATAACCTTGATCTAGAGCTAAAAATGCACAGCTGATTAGAATGTGGCAGGTGTTAGTTAGAACTCAAGGCAGCAGTCCAGAATGTCTAAGCTTTCAAGGCTAATTACCCTCTTGCAGATTTAGCATCCAACACCCCAGATGTTCTTCGTTCCACATTGCTGCAGTCCTTACTATTGGGTAGTCCGCTGTCCAGTCGGCCCGAATACCAGAGTATATGGCTGACGTCGGTCAGGGCGCATTAGACTGACGTCAGTACGTCAGGGTACTAATGCGCATGACCGGCCATATCCTCAGTCTTTTTGCCGCATGGTCCGATGCAGAAGCAGTTTTGCGAGTGCAGGTTGGCGTTCTGAAATATTTCCAAGTCGGAGTTTCAGACGTTGGCTAAGTACCCGTTGGGGAACATTTTGGTTTTTCTTGCCTCAGTATTTAACCGGATGTCAGAAAAGTGAATAACTGTATTTCTTGGGAAACAGATACCTCATAGGGATTACCATACCTTCTGTATACCTTGTTTAGGGCCTGAGCACGCGTTGTTGGATGCCGCTCTTGTGCTAGGTTTAACAAACGCACTATTAAGAGACGGTTAGACTGTGCCAGGTTAGTGTTTGGGAAGCGTTGCAATTATAAAATGCCGCCGGATACTCCGGCGCCCGCCAAAAGCGCAAGGACAAAACAGCGAAGCCTAGGGTGGATGAACCGGCAGTCCCAGACGCCGGTTCTTTAGAAGGCTCAGTGGAGCCGGAGGTTTTGCCAGGAGTTTCGAGTCTCAGGCAGAGACTTTACTGTTACAGGATGTGCCTTCTCAGGAAGTAGGCCAGGCTGAGGGGCTTCTCAGGTAACTGTTCTTCCCTCTCTTCCCAAGGTAGTTAGAGCTTCTCCTTCTGTTTCCAAACTTCTTTGAGAGGTAGGCCAAGTTCAGCTTCAGTGGGGCTTCTCCTAGCACTTCAGGTTCTGTGCCTAAGAAACATATGCTTAAAATGGCAGAAGATTTAATTACTATGATTAGAGGCTCTATGCCCCCTCCTGATAAGAGGCCTAGGGTGGAACCTGAGTTTGAGTGTTTGGAACAGTATTCAGAGGCTTCAGAGTCTTCTGCGGAAGACTTGCAGGAATTTCCACCTTATTCTGATTCTGATGTGGATGATTCCACACCTACAGCTTCTCCTCCTGAGGATTTCTCTTTTTCAGAGACTCTGCATTCCATGAGAGAACACTTTAAATGGGAAGGCCAAGATTATTCTGATTCCAGGAAAAGGCTTAGGGAATTCTTATTTTTACCCCAACATAGGCCCTTAGCTATACCTCCTGTGTTGAATGTGGTGGAAGATGTTTTTGCAGAGGCTTCCCTGAACCCTGACTCTTTGCCTCCTGCTCCTGTTAAACCTGATAGGTACTATAGGGTGCCCGAAGCTCATAAGTATTTGTTTAAGAGTCCTAGGGCGGACCCAGAAACTGTTTCTCAGGGGCCTAAAGGTGTTAAGGCCTCTGTGGTTAAAAATCCTATTCCCACTGATAAAGAGGCAAGGGCTTTGGATAGGTGGGGAAAGAAAGTGTATACTTCTTCCACTCTAGCCATGAGAGCGTTGAATTGTCAGTTTCACATGTTAAAATATCAAAATTATCTCCTTTCACAATTGAAATCTAAGGTGGATGCTTTGGCGGAAGGTATTGAGTGTAAAGAGTTGTTGGATTTGGTTCATGTGTCTGAACAAGTGGGTAAGCATTCTTTGCAATGTGGTTTTGATGCTGTACAGGCCTCCTCGAGGGTGGCTGCCACTAGTTCTGTTCTTAGGCATGCCTGGTTGAGGGATCAGAATTTAGCTGAGCATGTTAAGACAAGGATTTTGGATGCTCCTTTACAGTCTGATGTGTTGTTTGGTTCGCCTGTGGAAGCAGTTTTAAAGAAAATGGAGGACAAAGCTAAGTCTATGCAAACTGTTAAAGATTTTTTGCAGGTGCAGCCACCGAAGTTTAGTAGAAATTGGCCTGCTAAGGGTTGGACATATCCTGCTTATGATTCCCAGTCTAGGGGTAGGTCTAGACGTGGTAGGGGCAGAGCTCAAGGTTCTTTTAGGCCTAGAACAGGGAGTTCACCTGCTCAGACTTCTGGTGAGGGCAGGGGTCAGTCCTTTCGTAAACAGACCCAATGACCTGCCTTTTCAGCTGCCGGTAGATTCTCGTCTGGCAGCTCCTTTGGGAGGAAGACTGTCTCTTTTCAAAGACAATTGGGATTTAATTACTCAAGACAGATGGGTGTTGGATATCATTCACCACGGTTACAGGTTTTATTTCCATACATTGCCCCTTTCAAAGGCATGCCAGACGTTCCTCCTCCACAAAGAAAACAAATTTCTCAGTTACTCCAGATGGGGGCCATTCAGCCAGTCCCTGTATCAGAAAGGGGCCTAGGATTTTATTCTTGTTCCTAGTACCAAAGAGGAGACCAATTTTGGATTTATCTCTCCTCAACACTTATCTGGACATTCCCAAGTTCAAGATGTTGACGTTACAACAGCTTTACCTCTGCTGGGCAAAGATCACTGGATGGTAACTTTAGATCTCAAGGAAGCTTACCTTCATGTGCCTATAAGGCTAAGTTGCAGGAAGTATCTGCGGTTTCGAGCTGGAAATTCTCATTATCAGTTCTCTGCATTGCCCTTTGGCTTATCTACTAGAGTATTCACAAAGGTTCTGGCTCCAGTGATAGCTTTCTTCAGGCTACAAGGAATTCAAATCTATCCTTACTTGGACGACTGCCTGATTCTGGCTCAAGAAAGGAAGACCTTCTACAGCATCTGGAATATGTTATAGCAGTGCTAAGATGCCTAGGGTATTCTGTGAACGAAATAAAGTCCAGTCTAGTACCCTCTCAAGACATGTGCTTTCTGGGTGTGAGACTGAATACAGCAGCCCAGATGGCCTTTTAACCCCGGACAAACAAAAGAGTCTATCACTTTACTTCCATCAACTATCTCATCAGTCCGTGCTGACTGCAAGGACAGTCCTTCAAGCATTAGGGTTCATGGCATCTTGTATTCTGGTGCTTCCCAATGCCAAACTGCATATGAGGAAGCTACAATGGTATCTCAAAATGAATGGACACAGCACTGCCAGGATTTGGACACTGTCATTCAAATAATACCTTGCCTTCAAAAAGAATTTTTGTGGTGGGCTCAGGAATGTCACCTAAACAAGGGACTCTCTGTGACCCGGCCAGAGGCGAGTCAGATTTTAACGACAGATGCCTCGGACATTGCTTGGGAGCTCATCTAAATGGAAAGTGGATACAAGACAAGTGGCCTGCCAGACTACAGCATCTACATATCAACATGAAGGAGATGTTAGCAGTCCAGTTTGCATTAATGGCTCTCAAGGAGTTACTTCTTCAGGTGTTGATTCTAACAGACAACACAACTGTCATGTCATGTGGTACACACACACACAAGGGAACACATTCTTACAGACAGTGATTATGGAAGCTAGAAGACCTAGTACAAGGAAAGTGTATGCAGAAAATGGAAGAGATTTTTATTTTGGAGTGCAGCAAGGAATTTGGAGATTTCTGAGCCTAATTTGAGTGTGGCTCTTCAATATCTGAGTTATTGGACAAGGTTTGTCTTCTCTTCCATTAAGATTCATGCTGCAGCAATTTCAGCTCACTATGATTGTGACCCACCATTGTTTTTGCATCCTTTGTTCAAGCAGTTTCTAGAGCTCCTCTTGGGATCTCAATTTTGTGTTGGAAAACTACTGCTGAATTGAAATACTTGTCATGGAAGACTGCTTTTCTGTTGGCTATTACTTCTGCAAGAAGGGTGTCTGAGTTGCAGGCCCTTATGGCAGTACAGCCCTTTTTGATTTTCCATATGATAGGGTATCATTTAATCCTTCCTTTATGCCTAAGGTGGTTTCTAGTGTGGCTTTAAACCAAACTATTCATTTGCCTACTTTTTATGCAGACCCCCAAAATAAAGGGGAAAAGATTTTGCACACTTTAGATGTACACAGGCATATTATTTAAGCAGGACTAAGGATTTTAGGCAGTCTCAGCAGTTGTTTGTTTCTTTCACAGGGCAAGCCTGTGTCAAAACAGACTATTTCTAGGTGGATTGGGTTTGCATTTTGTTATTCCCATCATGGCATGGGATTAGGCCTCATTCCACTAGGGCTACTGCCACTTCAACAGCATTTCTAAGGGGGTGGCAACTAAGGATATTTAGGCAGCTACTTGGAGTTCAGTGCATACTTTCTCTAAGCATTATCACCTTCCTCTCTTTTCTAAGTTGTGCTATTTTTTGACATGTTTGTTTGCCTGCTTCTTTTTTCAGCTCCTGCTTCCTCCTTATTTCTCTGTTCCTTACACTCTGCTTTAGGATTCTAGGCAGTAGTAGCGACTGCAGCAGTACAGTTTTGTACCCATATATAAATTGTACCATGTTGCGATGTAGATCACATTGCTGCAGTCCCTCTGTACCCTCCTCTGTGTTTGTGTAGGTGGGTTTATGTGCTGTTGTTCTGCTCTGATTTTTTGTATATATTTCTGTATATAATGTACACATATTTTTTTTGTTTGGTATTTTTTTAGGGTCTTCTGACATCTGTCTCACATAAGGCAAGAAGATCGATATGATATGTTGTCGGTAGCATTGATTAGTACCCTGGCGTACTGGTCTCAGTCCGCCTGCTGAACGCGATCCTATCACTCTCTCTGGTTCCGACTGGACAGCGGGACTACCCAATAGTAAGGACTGCAGCAATGTGGATCTCGAACATCTACTTTTGGTTTTTTTTCACTTTGGTTTTGTCAGTTGTCGTTGTCAGCTCCTGCTTCTTCCTCCTTTCCTTACCTCCCTTACCTCTGCTTTGACTGCAGCACCAATAGTAAGACTGCAGCCAACAACATGTAAGGCGAAGAACATAATTTGTATTTGTATGTATGTAGATGTAGATCCATCCTGCTGTCCAATTTCCAACTCCCTCCCTCCTCTGTGTTTAGGGGTGGTTGTGTAGGTGAGGTTTTGAGGTTATTCATATTTTTTGTATATATTTATAATATATAATGTACATATTTTGGGCAGTATTTTGGGCCTCTTCTTTTTAGGGTCTTCTGACATCTGGGGCAAGAAAAGACTGAGGATATGATCGGGTCATGCGATTAGTACCCTGACGCATCGACGTCAGTCTCTAATGCTCTGATCGACGCCAGCCGCTCTCTGGTCTGGGAGGCCACTGGACAGCGGACTACCCAATAGTAAGGACTGCAGCAATGTGGATCCTCGAACATCTACATTTATGGTAGGTACAAAACTGTACTTTATACATCACAATATTGTCTATGCATTTAATTGCTGTAGTTTCTGGAAGAACAAAAATCTCTATGTTATAAATGTAAATGTGGTGTGTTCTTAAAACAGAATCCTAGTGCATATTTCTAGTCATAGCTCTTAGTTCACATGCTAAATAGAGCTTTACACACACAGTTCCTTCATTTACAAGTTCGGAATCCAGACTATAGAATTTTATGTTCAATTATCTTACTTTTGTCTGGCTCCACCTCATGTTTAATAAACACACCAAAGTATGCCATGATGACTAATTTATTTAAGATACAAACAGATTACATGGATAAGCTCAATATAATAATGTAAGCATATATTAAATGAGAAAGCATAGATATCACTTCAGTAGGCAGTCTCAACTGCTCACCGTCACTTGTCTTTAGTAAAAGCAGCGTTACCTTGATCTGCTAAACCTTTAACCTAAAAACACAAGGAGAGCAATTCTGCTGACTTCTTTAAACACCAGTCTAATAAACAGAAAAGAGAAAGGGGGAGGGACAGAAGAAGGGGTTAGCCAAACCCATCTTCTATGCTCACTGGCCTCCTCTACACCTAAACATATACATTTTTCACCAAATTTGCTGAATTAAAGTGATGTGCATGTTAAACAAATCTAGACCAATGTCAGTTAGATGAACCCCATCCCTCCAAAACCAGCTAGGATCCCTGACATTATGATAAATTGTATAGACTCCTATCTTACAGCAGATTCTCACAACCCATGATTCAAAAATCACCTGGACCTTTCCAAACTTAAACTTCTCAGCATATTTCCATACATAAAGGGTATCCGTTTCTATCATCATTCCAGCATACTACTGCCTCAAAATTCCCAAGTACCCCACTATTCTTGCTAACAATTGCCTTTTGGTAACCATGCCTAAATCATTACCTGCCAGATGAATAACCAAAATATGCAGAATCACAAACTCTGCCGAAATCACCTCCACTTTAACCATGAACTGCTGCCACCTTATACCTCTTACTCCATGCTAAGATCATTTCCTCCCCTCTCCTTGAAGCCCCAAACAACTTACTTCAAGGCTGATTAGGGCTTGTTTTCAGGCCCAATAAGGAAGAGAATGGCTCAAAATGACAATATTTCCACTTGAAAAAAATAAATAAATAATCCTTCATACAATAATGAAATATCGCAACTTATCTTATAAATCTCAAAAATGCCTTAGATGATCAATGAACTGCTGTATTGATCATCTCAACTGATCTTACCTCCTGAGCCAAATCTAATGCTCTCCCTATATGAAAGGAATGCATCTAAAACCTTTCCCCATCAATACCTTGACACTATCTACATAACTTTCCCAGTTTGATCCATCTTTGACCAATGCAACCAATTCATCACCAACTGCATCACACAAACTCCTTCCATAATAATGAACGCAGTAGTTGTCCAGCCATAAACACCATCTGTACATCAACACTGCTGATGCTGACCAAACTGTATAGTCCATATAACAGCCTACTAACAAGTACAATTCCTTCCACAACACCCTGTTTCATCAATGGAAGTTACCCATCCCCTTTCAGTCCAACAGCCCACTCCCATCCTTTGAGCATTCTTCCAACTAACCATGATTTAGTCACATTCAACAAACAAGACATCCTGGCAGCCCCACTAATGACCACCAAAGGAACTTTGATCAGTCTTACAGCCTTCCTCTTAAGCCATCTAATCACCGAATAATGTATTAACAGTTCCACTGACCAATGCCTTTCCACCTCTGGGAAAATATTCACAAAAGAAACAAAATGCAGTTAATGGTGAAAAGTGAGCCTTTCAAGTGGAACCTGCCCAAGATTGTTGAATCAGCCATCCTGCTATTTATTTCCAATGTTCTTCACTTCTGGTGTGGCAAGAATACAGGTTTCATCTGTGCTTCTGAAGCCAGATCCTGAAACCTGCTAAACTGAAAACAGAAAAGGGCATCAGCCATCTGATTTACCTGCTCTGGCAAATGTCTACCTGGAAATGAAAAGTTAGTTAACAAACTTTGCAAAACAAGCTTCCTTACAACCAACAAAACTAACTGAGACCATGCAATTTTATTAGCCCAAACCTTTACCGCCACCACATTGTCTGAAAAGAATATCACTTTCCTACCTTGCAACTTCTCTTTTTAAACTGATGCTACACAAATGTGCATAAGTTCAAAAAAAGCCACATCTTTCTTCTATTCTGCCACCCAATTTGTCAGTCAAACTGCAGCAAACCAATCCCTATCAAAATAAGCCCCCATCCCATGCATCCTGCAGCATCCATGTAAAAACGCAACTCTTCTTGCATCATCCAGTCCTTTTGCCAAAAGCAAACACCATTAAAGTTTCCAAGAAAAATAGTCCATAACTTCAAATCCTCCTTGACCATGCTATAGATCCTTACCCAATTATGTTTTCTCTTGTTTTTCTTTTTAAAATGGTCGCTATTTATCTACAAAAAGTCCTACCTGGACTAACTGCTCTACAAATGATATTAAATAAACTCAGCAACTCCATGACTATCTTAACCATAATCTTGGCCCTAACCCAGAATGAGTCAAATATAATCTTGGCCCTAACCCAGAATGAGTCAACCCTGCTAATCAGTTTCCCCAACTTGTCCTATGGTAGGCAAAACAAACTTGTACCTGCATCAGCCATCAACCCTAATAAAAGCAGAGCTTTGCTTCGTCCCACCAAATTGCCATGGGCAAGGATCACCCCAACTCCCCACCCCTGATCATGAAAGCCAACAACCCATTCATAGCCCCTTTGTGCCTTTTTCCTCAACAAACAAAAAGTCATCTAAATAATAAACTGCTCTCTGGCTGGAAACCCTCTTCTGCCATATCCACTGTAAAGCCATGCTGCACTTCTCAAAAGTATCACATGCTACCATGTAGTCCATGGGCATAGCCTTGCCAAAGTAAAGTCTCCCATTCAGTGGCATGCTTCATAATGCCCACTCCTCCTGTGGAACAGGTGAAAGATGGAAGGCTGATCTGATGTTCAGCTTCACAAACAAAGGATCTGCGAATTCCTTTATCACCTTCATAGCAATATATGGGAAGTATAATATTTGTTTTGTTAATATAGTTTAATTACTTTTATATGAATGTAGATTTGCCTATGCCACAAGAGATAAATCTATAAAGGTGTTTGAAAAAAAATATAGGAAGCCTTCCACTATGTGCCAAACCCATTGACCCAACTCTCCCTCTTTCAGTCAGCATTTTGCTGCTGAATGTACTCCTGAACAGGTGTAACATACATGAGGAAAATGACACACATGACAGATGCACCTATCCATTTTAAAGGCCCAGCTTGTAAATGTTTTGTCCCCTATATCGCTGCTTCCCCTAAATTTGACCACCAGCACTGTCCAGCATGATTGCAGACCAAATGAACACATCTCACCTCCTACCTCAATGACTGGTCAACTGTTTTCCTTTTATGAAACCACCAATCATACCATAACCAGGTAATCCCGACAATAACCTTTGTGCTTCCTGAATGCTAAGGAGATAGGTTAGCAAGTGACTGGCCTGTGACATGTCCTTTTCCAGTAACACTGCCATATAATAGATGAAATCTAACATTTAGTTCTCCCAAGTCCTAGCTCTAAACCTACCTACCCATCTATAACCCAATGCCACCAAAGGCTTACAACAACTCTTTAGTTCCTGCCATAGCAATCTCACCTAATCTATGTACCCTGTCCGCATCAATTAAATCTAAAATTTCTATGTACTCAGCCTTCCAAACCTTCTCCTTAAATGACTCGGTGATGTGATAAATAATAAAAACCCTGCCCCTCTTGATAAAAAGTATTGCGTAGCTAGCCAATCACCTGGCTGTGCTCCAGAATCAGACCCTATCCTGTGCAGTGGATGCCCCCCTCTGCTCTGTGTCACTAACTACTATCCTAGATATGCTGATCCCTGCTTCATCATTCATGCTTCCTTAATGTGTCCGCCTGAACTGAAGATGGTCACCACTCCCAAGAACCTCCTGCGATCTGCTGTAGTTAAGCTCACTAAAAAAACTCACCTAATCTGTCCATAACTGACTCCCCTTCCCTAATCCCCTCTTGCACATTCATTTCATTTCTTGCAGGTGGCCAGGACTCTGACCCCCCCCCCCACCTCTGTCAGCTTCTCTCCTTGCCACTCCCTTCGATCTTCTGGGTCACGCTATCTCTCTCCACTTCTTGAACCCTCTTATGTTTTGTTCAAAGGCAGGATCTTCGCATCCTTAAATAGTTCCTCGGCCCACGATGTGATGTCAGCCCACCTTTCCTTTAGCAAGCACACTATTTCCCTCTAAAAGAAAGAAAATAAACCAAATTACCACTTAATATGAAGGAGAAAAATTATTATGTTACTCAGTGTAAGGAACCTAAGACTTTTGAAAATATTACCACATAACACTTCTTCCCACATCACTCACCCCATATACTACCATTTTAACTGACATAGGACTATCCTACCATTAGTTAATCTAAAAACATAACCCACTCAAGCTAGCAAAATCCCAACACTGTACATCTAACTCCCCTAGATTTCCTTAACAGAAATGTAACTCTTGCTAAGCGAGCTCCTATTGTACCATATTACTCTGACCAAAGTGAACCTACAGTCTGTGAAAACTAACCCAGCTGTGATACATTAACCAAAAGCCTATCAGCTTTGTCATAGCTCATCTTGTTGGCCTCTGAACTCCATAGTCCACAATTCAAAATAAGGGGGAAAAAACTGCTTGCTGAGCCTTAGTTACTGCACAAGTACAGCATGATATTTGACTGTCATCCTGCGAACTTCCAACATTAGCCAAATGGGTCTATATCAGTACCTTGAAATGTCATCTCTTTGAACACCTAAACATAGTCACCTAATGAGCAAAATCAGAAAAGCATGAATGGCCACTTCCGTGAATTGTTTCACAGGAAGAAAATTTGCTTGGCCATTATCAGGAATTTGCCCTTTTCTCCAATGTAGAGCAATCTCAGAGTTGGTATATTTAGTTAGGGAGGGTGTGGGGGCCACAGCCTACCACATTACGGGGTGTGGGGGAAAAGCACCCCACTTAGGGTTTAAAAGTTTGTTTTCCTGTTGGGTGGCCAAGTGAATTTTTTCCCTTTGAAAAAATTTGCGGAAGTGGCCATTCATGCATTTCGGATTGCGCTCATTAGGTTTGGATGTTTAGGTGTTCGAAGAGATGGTATTTAATTGTTGTAAGCCAACATGGCTCTCTCTCTCAGTAGCCCACTTTGTCACATATTACCAAATACCAATCATACCCACAGTGTCAACGAAGATCACATTGTGTTCTGCCTGTACTGAAAAATAAATTAATTAATTAAATGACTGACCAACAAATCTGAACACAACAAATGCATTGGGTGTCATATCACTGTTGCCTCTCAACCTCTTAGAGCAAGAAATCAGGACAAGCCACAAACAGTGGGGGGACAGAGGGCCGAGATAGGGACAACTTTCAAATTTTGTTCCTACAAACTTAAAAAATTGATAGCCTAACAGGTTGTGCATTATGAATCCTCTCAAAGGAATGAAGTTCAAAACTCAAATGTCCATCATTTCTTTCCTACCTCCATTTTTAATGACCTGCCAGAAAACAGCAATTTCACAAGAAACGGACCAAAACCATGATGAAAAACTCTAGACACTCAAAGAACAATCTGTGCAGTTGAGAGATATGCTATAACCTTAGCTGTTACAACAATTAAAAAGCCATTTCTAAATCAAAACTGGAAGGCTAATTCACAATGCCTCTTCCACCTCATCAAAGTGGACAGTGAGCCAACTTTTAATTCACTGCAGATTAAGCAAGCAAAATAATCAATAAATGTTCCAAGCATTTAAAGCTGGCACTCCACATAGCCATCACTGATGCCTGACCCACTACAATTGAAGATAAAATGATCAGCCATGCTTCTGCAGCATTGACAGGTCAAACCCTCATACCTTGTATCATTCTTCAATACATACGAACACCATGAAACCACTTAATACATTTAGCCCCTAACCTGTTCTCCAATTTCTCCCATAACCCTCAAGGTATGTTTCTTCACATTTATTTATTTTACTTTCCAAAACTGTCTCATTAGGGATTGGAAACACTTTTTTTTCTTTTTCGTTCTTTCTTTTGAAACACCCCACCATGGAATATAACTTCTCCCCCACCGCACCCCTCCAGCATATCTTGCTAACTTGACATGAAACTTATTCAACCTACAAATAAACTGACTAACCTCCCACCAAACTATCAGCTAAATTTGGAAACCACTTAACCCTGATCTGCATATTTCCTAGCAAAAAACAAAAAATCTTCTAGATGCCCATTTCCGCTTCCTGCCTTGCTCACAAGTCAGAATTTAGTAATCAGTAAATTGAAAGCCAAAAAAAATGAAAACCGCTGCTAAAGACAAGACAACCTCTGCAAAATACCTACCTGACTTCCTCCCCACAAGCTCCACAACCTCCTATCATTTAATCCTTTCTCTTACCTTAGAATACCCTATCACAAACTCCCAACTCACCCTACCGTTGCACCTATGCACCTAAACCATAAACTTTCTTGTGCTATCATACACAGAGGTGTCTCTGGACAAATCAGTCTGTGCGCAATCTTAATTTAATCTCTTTTATTATGTGTATCAAAATATGAGATTTAAAAACTTTTTCTGCACATAAAAGCGTCATTTCCTCCTCTAGTTCAGGTTTATTGGTTGCTCATAACAGCTACAGATGTATTCATTAAGCATAAGCAATTAGTATGCTCTTATAATTAGGCCATTTTTCAGCCTTTGTGTGAGAGAAATAGAGTTCTCCAAAATAATTTCAGCTGCCTGGAACAAATAACTTTGGAAGTGGCATAGCAGTTTCCATTATAATGGATAGTTAAGTGGGAATTATTACTTGTCTCAGCTCCATGTCTCACCCACTATGTATATTCCTATCCCACCCCAAGTGCATGGATTAATTTCCACTACTGACACTACAGTGCTGTGGGGGGTGCACTCCTTAGTGAGTCATCCTTCAGATGAGATGTTAAATCAAGTCACTATCTCCCTGAGTTGGCAGTATCTCAGGTAGATATAAAACTCCCATGGTACCTATCAAAAGATTAGCTGAAGTCCACCAATGCTGTGGCTCTCCTGTTAGTAAAAATACCACCTTGGGTCTCGCGTGAAAAAAAGGTCACCGTCCTAGTGGGGCTAATCTAGTCATTAGACTATAAATACATGTGGCAATATTTTAACTGAGACATTTTTCTTACTTTTAAAATCAGTAATAAAAATAAATACTATTAATTCTAATGCAGATGACTACTTATTCATATTTCCAGTTGTACTGCAGTTCTGCACTGCGAATAACTAATACATTTACTCAGCTACAATCATACTTATTTGTCATAAACACTGTTAAGGAATTCAACAAACCACCCATAGAACAGAGACAAAGGCACTGTATGGAATGTATAGAATTAAGGATAATAGATATATTGCTAGCCTTTATTCTGTGACGTCAAACATAATTTTCCTCTTTGTTTATGCTAATAGGTTCATACTAGGCTAACTGCCCTTGTAGGCCAATTTAAGCCTAGTCAATTATCCCATCATTTCAAATCACCGTGTGAAGATAGGTGAAAGCTGCCAGCCTAGCCAGATAGAATTTTGTAGATAATTCTGTCATTTGTAAATATTAATGTAAGCCACAGGCTTGTTCTCTTAAATGTGAAAAGACTGCATTGCATATTGAACTGCAAAAATGTAACCGTGTATTCTGCTGTAACAAAGCTAAGTCAAGAATTTTATGACCGTCTTTGATGTCAAAATTCGGAGCTGATATGTCTGGGAGGTGAAGCATATTCATCAAATCTGGGTTTGACATGGCCTACATGGGTGTCGAATGACAGACTACTATCAACCTGATATCTGTCAGATGTGTTTTTCATTATGGCGCCCAGTTTGCAGTCATCTGCAAACTTTCTTGTGACAGCTTTTGAGTCTGACATGGCACCAGCAACTCTGACCCTGTGGGTTCTACCCATCTTGTGATGTACCGATCGAGGTAGGCTGTATGATGGACCTTTTCCCCTCATCAATGGCTTTGGTGACTGTTTCGAAAAAGTCAACCAAGTTTGGATGAAGGAATTATGCCTATTATTTTGAGGCCAGAATTAATGGCTAAAATTTGTATGTAAAAATGTCCTTTATTGCTCTGGTTTCTGACCAGGTGTAAAGAATTTAAATGTAGTTTCTGTTAGCCTGGGAACACTAGAGAAGTGTGAAGAATGATGCCATGTGAAGCAGCTCTGTGTTATCAATTTAAAAAAGAGAGAAGCAGAGAGCTCAGAGCATTTTGTCTTGAGAACATCCAACATCACCAGTACTGCTTTGCTCTATATGTAAGTTATTTAGAACTGTGTTTTCTCTTAGATATAATGATGTCAGAACTTTTCTACTGTATTATTTTAAGTATTTCTCTATGATCTCTGAACTCTTGACTAGCACTGTATAGTAAAAAGTATTGTCTTGTATTTTTTTATTATTTATTATTAAACATGTTTAAACCTTTCAGCTGTGGCTGTTTTATGTAGAGTTAATGTAAGCTTTAGAGTACATTGCATGTATATAGTGATACTGTACCAAGTCACTCTAATAAGCCTTGACTGTTCAGTCACACTTACCATTTGGATAATAACATTGCACAGTAATAATTGGGCACCCTTTCAGAAGGGCCTTTGAGTAGCTGATATTAGTGGGTGTTGGCAGCTGATACTACCTTTTTGACTGGGCAGAAAAGGGGCACAGCTGGAGAACCCTACCTTTTCGACTGGGCAGAAAAGGGGCACAGCTGGAGAACCTGTGCCAGCCTTCCCCTGGAGTGTCTGTTTGGTTTTATAAACTCTTATCTTAACGTGTGTTTGTGTCAGCTACTTGGGCAGGGACATGAAGCACTGGTTGGACAGGGAGGGTGCTGAAGGTTTTAGCTTGCCAACTAGGCAGAGATCTGGACCCTATAGCTGTGGCAGTGGTGAGTCTTATTGGGGACCTGGAGAGAAAGGGAGAAACCAGCACCAGACTGACTGTGATCTCTGTGTGCTCTTAAGGGAAATTGTACTTTACTGTGTGCATATTTATTATCCTTTCTCTATTTTGACGCTCCTCACTGGTGTTTGTGGTGAGGATTGAGGCTCCTTGATTGCTGCCCCAGTGCATGGGCATCACATATTAATTGTTTGGCAGTGGTGGGATATCTAGACCACATATTAATTGGTTGGCAAATACTAATTGGATAGTAGTGGTGTGGGTAGAGTGAATTCCTTTAGCTTGTATACAGTGATTACTGAAGGTGTTTTTGTACTCTAAATCAGCTATGCAATGAATACACAGAGTTCAGATCACAATTGTTTTATTTATTTTGTTAGCTTAGTTAGTCAGGGATAGCAGGCAGCATGTCAGCAGAGGAGTATGGAAAGCTGACAAGGAGTCAGCTGGCTGAAATGTGCCAGGCTAGGGGACTGCTGAATGGAAACCTGACTAAGGCAGACGGGATTGCAGCATTGGTCACAGCTGCATCAGAAAACAGCATCCAGGAAGATGATCAGACTGGCAGTAGAGATGTACCACCCTCATAGAATGGACAGTTCAACCTTTCTGCAGAGGACTTAAAAATCCATCTGAAGCTAAAGAGACCGAGTTGGAGGACAGGCGTGTGGAAATAGAAGCAGCTGAGAGACTGAGGCATCTAGAGAGTGAGGACAAGGAGAAATTGCGATGTTTGCAGGCTGAGGAGAATGAGAAACTGCTATGCCTGGAAGCTAAGGAAAAGGAGAGGTAGAGGCAGCATGAGAAGGAGATGCTGACTCTTCACCAGAGTCATGGAGGTAATGGGGAAGGGAGTAACTGGACCCCAGAAGCAGAAAAGGTCAGTAAATTTCTACCACAGTTTAAAGAGGGGGATCATTTTGATAGTTTCATTCATATGTTTGAGAGGGTATGTAAACAGTATGATGTTGACCAAAGGCTCTGGGTACGGTTCCTGACACCCTTACTCCATGGTAAAGCTGTAACTGTGCTGTCAAAAATGTCTGACATTGCATGTTTTGATTATACTGCTGTTAAGAATCACTTGTTAGAACTGTTTAAACTTACACATGAAACGTATAGAAAAAAGTTTCATGAGCATAGACGCAAGGCAGATGAAAGTGTGTGCGAGTATGTTGTTGAACTGAGCACTTATTTTCATAGGTGGGTGAGTGGATGTCAGGTCCCCACTTTTGAAGGGCTGGCAGACCATTTGGTGAGGAAACAAACCCTTAGCACTTTGCCTGAGGACATGAGGATCTGGTTAGCTGATAAACAATGTGCTACTTCAGAAGAGTTGGGGAAAAAGGGAGATGTATACCTAGCAAGTAGGGCATCCCTACACAGGAAAGGGACCCCTAGTACTGCCCATGGGTCTAAAGGAACCTGTGGTGTGCAGGACAGACAGCTCCACCAGAATCTGCCAGATGCAGGGGAAGCCATTAGTCCAGGTACACGTCCAGGACCTAGGGTTAAATGTTTTGAATGCAACCAATGCGGCCATGTGACATGCAGATGTCCATGGAGGCAAGGTGGGGAAGAAAAGGTGAGAGACCCAGTAAGTGGGAAAACCAAATGCAAATAGTAGGTTGTCTTGAGACAACAAGGGTACCAAACTACCATCCTGCAGATGTCCTGATAGGGAAGGATTTGGGTGAGGTAGTACCATGTGCTTATGCAGTTACACGCAGTCAGGCTAGGGGACAAGCATGTGGGTCTGGTAGCCTGGGGCAGACCCAGACAGACTGCATACTTGCAACCAGGACTGGTGAGGTGGTTACTTCAGGGAGGAAGCTACACTGTAGCAGTGAGACTGAAGGTGTGCCACAGCTGCTTGTGGGTACTTATGTTCCCTTGGACAGAGTGACTGCCAAGGTAGAAGTGAGTAGTAGAACCCAGGCTGACAGTGAGGCACCACTGTCAGAGGATGCCAGACTTCCAGTGGCAGGGGAGCTGGGAAGGGTTACAAAGAGAGAGTTGAAACAGGCTCAGCTCTCAGACCCTACACTGCAAGGCCTGAGGCAATTTGCTAGTGAGGCACCTGATTCTCAAGGGACAGGGGAATCTGTATACTGGGAAAAGGGTTACTGTATAGAGAGTGGACCCCTGAGGGAGGGCTAGAAGGTGAGAGGGTACAGCAGCTGGTAGTGCCTAGAGCCTACTGTCGGTCACTTCTAGCCAAAGCCCATGATCTTCCCTTTGCAGGTCATATGGCCATAAAATGTACAAAGAGACTTATTATGCAGAACTTCTATTGGCCTGGAATTTCCAAAGATGTAACAGGGTACTGCAGGACCTGTGAGCAGTGCCAAAAGGTAGGCAAAGGAGGAGACAAGGCAAGGGCTCCTTTGATGCCTCTGCCTGTGATTGAGGAGCCATTTCAGAGGGTAGCTATGGATATTGTGGAGCCTCTGAGTACCCCAAGTTCCACAGGGAAAAAGTATATCCTAGTGGTAATGGATTATGGTACTCAATACCCTGATTCAGTGGCTCTGTCCTCCATTGAGGCAGAAAAGGTGGCAAATGCTTTGTTAGATATTTTCAGCAGGTTAGGTTTCCAAAATGAAATATTGACTGACAGAGGTGCCAATTTCATGTCAGACCTGCTGGCTTGTCTGTGGAAGTCCTGTAGTGTGAAGCACCTGAAGACTTCCCCCTACAATCAAGTCCATGCTTCGAGCATTTGCAGACCAGTTTAAGAGGGAGTGGGACAAATATTTGCCCCATCTGTTTGCTTACATAGAGCTTCCCCAGGAATCCACAGGTTTTTCACCGTTTGAGTTGCTTTATGGGCATAGGGTGAGGGGACCTCTAGATTTAATTCGAGATAAGTGGGAAGATGAGTGTGAACCTCACATAGAGTCTGTTGTGGCATATGTCCTAATCCTCAGGACATGGTAAGGGAACTCATGGGCTTGGCCCAGGAGAACCTGGCAGAAGCCCAACAACAGAAAAAAGGTGTGGTATGACAGGAATGCTTGAGCTAGAGAGTATGCTGTGGGGCAGCAAGTAATGGTTCTCATTCCTGTTAGACACAACAAGCTGCAAGCAGTTTTGAGGGACCCTACAAGGTGGTAAGAAAGGTAAGTGATGTTAACTACATGGTGGAACTGCTAGGCAAGAGGCAGGGGCACAAATTATACCATGTTAACATGATGAAACCTTACCATAATAGGGAGGCCCTTGTGCTGAACATTTGCAGTGGATTGCAGGTTGAGTCTGAGAGAGAACTGGTGACTGATCTCAGTGAGGCACGGACTGACACCTCAGTGGAAGGGGTAGTAATGTCCCAGCAGCTATCTCCTACACAGGTTCGAGAAATCCAAGCAGTGTTACAGGAGTTTGGGGACATGTTCACTGGGAAACCAGGGTGCACCCACCTGGTGCAGCACCAGGAGGATACAGGACCCCAAAGGCCTATTAGGAAGGGTCCTAATAGGGTGCCCGAGATAGTCAAACAGACTCTGAGGGAGGATATACAGGAAATGTTGGAACTAGGGTGATTCAATATTTCAACAGTCCCTGGGCCTCCTCGGTGGTGCTGGTACCAAAGAAGGGTGGCAGCACCAGGTTTTGTGTAGACTACAGGTAATGAAGTAGTCACACAGAGTCAGATGATTACCCTATGCCTAGGACAGGTGAGGCCCTAGAGCAGCTGGGTCGGGTTAAGTATCTTACAACCATTGATCTTACCAAGGGTTACTGGCAGGTGCCCTTGACTTCCTGTGACTCCTTTTGGCTTGTATGATTTCACAAAGATGCCCTTTGGGATGAAAAATGCCCCAGAAACTTTCCAGAGTATGGTAGATCATATCCTAGCAGGAGCAGGAGGGTTTACCCTTGCTTACCTAGATGATATTGTCATCTATAGCCATTCCTGGCAAGAGCACTTTCAGCATGTTAGGGAGGTGCTAGGGAGACTACAGAGGGCAGGGTTGACCATTAAGCCCAGCAAATGTCAGGTGGGTACGGCAGAGGTCTCCTACCTGGGACATAGAGTGGGGAGTGGTAAGATCAGGCCAAAACCTGCCAAAGTAGTAGCCATTCAGGCTTGGCCTGCACCTCTTACCAAAAAGCAAGTGAGGGCATTCCTAGGACAGCAGGGTACTACAGAAAGGTTTTCCCCAGCTATAGTACCGTAGCTGCTCCCCTCACAGACCTGACAAGGAAGAAGACAGCCAGCCAGCAAAATGCCAAGTTGTTAAGAACATCCAACATCAGCAGCACTGCTTTGCTCTATATGTAAGTTATTTAGAACTGTGTTTTCTCTTAGATATCACTAGGAAATAGGAATATTAGACTAATTGTTTTTCTGTGTTGATGTCAGAACTTTTCTATGGTATTATTTTAAGTATTTCTCTGTGACCTCTGAACTCTTGATTAGCACTGTGTAGTAAGACGTATTGTCTTGTGTTTTTATTACGTATTATTACATATTTTTAAACCTTTCAACTGTGGCTATTTTATGTAGAGTTACTTTAATCTCTAGAGCACATTGCATGTATATAGTGATACTGTACCAAGTCACTCTAATAAGCCTTGACTGTTCAGTCATACTTACTGTTTGGATAATAATACGGCACAGTAATAATTGGACACCCTTTCAGAAGAGCCTTTAAGTAGCTGATATTAGTGGGTGGTGGCAGCTGGTACTACCTTTTTAGACTGGGCAGAAAAGGGGCACAGCTGATGAACCTGTGCCAGCCTTCCCCAGGAGTGTCTGTTTGGTTGTATAAGCACTTATCTCAAAGTGTGTGTGTGTGTGTGCCAGCTTCTTGGGCAGGGACACGAAGCACTGATTGGACAGAGAGGGTGCTGGAGGTTTTAGCGTGCCCACTAGGCTGAGATCTGGACCTTATAGCTGTGCCAGTAGGGAGTCTTATTGCAGACCTGGAGAGAAAGGGAGAAAAGAGCCCAAGACTGACTGTGATCTCTGTGTTCTCGTAAGGTAAATTGTACTTTACTGTGTGTGTATTTATTATCCTTTCCCTTAATGGATGCCCCTTACTGGTGTTATTGGTGAAGATTGAGGCTCCTTGATTGCTGGGCCAGGGCATGGGCGTCACACACCAGTAATCAGCAGACAGCAGCTATACATTCCATTGAGTCCTGCTACATTGGTGAACTAATTTGTTGAACATTAAAAGCTTCCCTTCAATATTCTTTGACTGAGAAGGATTCTCTCAGGTGGAGGGGATATGTTCATGTTAATAATTTTTGACAAAATAGCCTTTATCAAGGAAACATATCATATCACAAGTGTAAGCATTCTCGTCTTGAGAAGGGATTTATTCTTGTTTGCTATCTTTGCAAACTTTTTAACAACTGTAAATAGTAGTAGTAAATAACCAACCCCAAATGTATACAGCTGGCACTCTCCCTGATGACCTTAGGGACCATTTTTTAACCTATATCATAAAACAGAAACTAGGAAATCCTCATCAGACCAAATATAAAACGGTTAGAAACAGAAAAAACCTTGTCACTGCAATATTCCTAAATGAATTACAGGCAGCTGACTGGTCAAAATGAAAAAAATTACCATTAGAAGAGGCTATAGCTTACTTTAACACTGAATTCCTAAGTATCCTTGATTCCCATAGTCCAGCACGTACAATAAAACCAAGATCAAATACAGCACCATGGCTCACAAAAGATACCAAATCTAAAATCAAAACTAGAAACAGAGCCCGGGCCAGTTGGAGAACAACTAAAGCCCCGCTCGACCATCTAAAATATTGTCAACTCAAGAATGACAAAAAAAAAAAAATCTGTTTTACTGGATAAAAAAAAGCTTCTACCACAATCTCTTACAAAAACACCAAAACAACCCCCAAATGTTCTGGGCAGGCTTAAATCAACTACTTCATCCAGGTCATTACACTACCCCAACCCCAGCTAAACTCACCCATAGTTCCCCAGAGGCCATAGCCACCACCTACAACACTTTTTTTCACTGAAACAATCAAATCCCTAGCAAATCAGTTAACATCCACAAACCTAAAACGCATGCCTAATCTATCCAATAATCACACTGTATTTAGCTTTCAACCAATATCCACTAGTTTTATCAAAGCTCTTCTAAAAAAACTAAAACCTACCACCCTTGCTGCTGACCTCCTCCCTGCAAAGTACCTACAGATAGCTGCAGATGCCATTGCATATCCCATATCCATCCTTATTAACAGAACCTTATCTGAAAACACTATCCCCTCCCTCTGGAAAATATCCCACGTCATCCCACTCCATAAAGGTCTTAGATCTACAGACATATACAGACCTATTGCCATTCTTTCCCCACTAGCCAGAATAATGGAGAAATGTGTACACAAACAACTAATGCAGTACCTTATACAGAATAAATTACTATCCAACTCCTAGCATGGTTTCAGGCCATACCACAGTACCACCTCATCCCTCCTCTCCTTTACTAATGCAATAAACCAAAACAGAAATGACAACAGGCTAACCTCTGCCCTCTTCCTTGACCTATCAAAAGCCTTTGACATGGTCAACTATGAACTTCTCCTACTGTCTTTAAAATCTATTTCCCTCAATAAGCACGCTATCCAGTGGTTCCAGTCCTACCTGACTGGTAGACAACAGGCAGTACTATGGCAGGGTAAACTCTCCAGTCAGCTACCTCTCACACTCGGTGTCCCTCAAGGCTCCATACTTGGACCGCTACTCTTCTCGGTTTTTATCAACAACCTTCACACTGCTATCCCTAAAGCTACCTGTATTCAATATACAGATGATTCCACTTTGATCTGCACAGCCATCTCCCCATCCAAACTGCAAATCTTAACCCAAAATACATTTAACACCATTGAGAACTGGCTCACCAACCAACGCCTACTACTGAACCCAAATAAAACTAAACATCTACTCTTCACCCCCACTAGTAGATCTGCCACACTGTCATTCTCTGTCACATCTAACAATGGCACCACTATCTTCTCTGTCACATCTAACAATGGCACCACTATCTCCCCAGTTCAGCACACTAAACTTCTAGGGGTTATCATTGACAACAATCTCAAATTTGTCCTACAGGTTAACAAAACCTTTCAGACCCTCAATAAGAAACTAGGATCACTGTATAAAGACAAGACCTTTTTAACCCCACTGGCTAGGTCTGCAATCGCCCGATCACACCTACTGTCTACTCTTTTTTATATGCCTCACCTGTACTCTCAGACCTCATCAAAACCGAACTAAGTAAGCTATCCCATAGCTACAACCATACTGGCAGATTCGCCACTGGCTCCACCTATAGAACCCACCACCGCCCAGCTTAATAAAATTCAATCAACTGTTAATAGCACACAAAGTTCTGTACCACCACGAGGATACTCCCTCACTAATAAATATTATTAAGTCATATAACAACCTAAGATCCCTATGGTCAGCCGATAAATTACTGGTCCACACACACAAAGCTAATAACTCAGCTGGTGAATCCCTGTTTGCCGATTTTGTTCGCAAAACCTGGAACTCATTGCCAAACTATATAACTTCACAGTCCTCCAAAAGTCTCTTCAAAAAAAAAAAACCTCAAACAGCATCTCAAAGTGAACTGGCTATGCCCATGCACCAACCCTGACTAAGCTATAAATTGATAGCATAACCAGTAATCATAATTACATATAACTACGCCACCTAGCTATGTATACAAACTAACTTGTAACAGTGTTTGTCTATCAGAATTGTGAACACACTATTAGGGAACACTACATATCCAATGTATATAATGTAAATAATCACTCTGTTTTCATATATTATATTGGTTTTGCTTAATTTTGTGTGTAAACAATTTATGTTTTGTCTATGTGGAGTTTTTGTTTTTTCAACTTCTTGTATAACCAGTGGATGTTTTTGTCTATGTGGAGCTTTTCTCCCCGGGCCTCCACTGAAAATGGACATGTATCCAGTCAGACTATCCCGGTAAACAAGTGTAAAATAATAAAAATAATAAAATAAATAATAATAACTGCATTAGCCACTTACATTCACTCATTCGCCAATCCAATACCATGATCTGCTTCTCTATTACTGATTAAACATTCTTTGAAAGCTGACATATAGGAGTAAACACAATGAAGGCATATTAAACAAATATTCCTAAAGATATTTAATGTAAACTTGCATCTATTTGATAACCTTTTGAATGATCTTATAAACATCTTTATATATCACCATATTAATTTCATTGGGGTACCATAGCTAAATTGTTCTTGTCTGCCTTTACTTCTCACCACAAACAAAATCATCATTTAAATTTTTATAAATGGTATTCTGGGTTCCTTTAGCAATGGTCCCCTCTGCAGTCAGCTTTATTAAATATTCTGTCTAAATGAATTTGCCAGTACATGGACAACTTACATGCATGTCATGTCCTATAGAATCACTGTTCGAGTACACCTATCACCTTAAGCTGAATAAACTCATCTATCTATGAGTGGGGTACCAAGTATTTTGCTTGTTTTTTTGGATTGCTTACTATCTGCCATGAACTGTTTTCCATGATATATTGCCAAGATTGTTGCTGTGATGCATTCAAATTTGTATACATCTCCCAGACAGTGTTAGGAAAATGGAATTAAAAGTATATCTTCATGAATGTCCTTATATTAGAAAAGTCATACTGACTTCAGATTTCTAGATTGTTAAATATTCCATATACATTTTTTCTCTCAGTATATTCAAAACTAATTTATGTTTCAAAGTTATTTACTAGTCTACTGCATCTTAGAGAATGGGCAAACTGTACATCAGTACCCAGATTGCAGAACAAGCGTTCTCCAGCAAGGTATTAATGTAGAAGTAATTCCTGTGGAATAACGAATCTGCCACTTCACGGCAGCATATCAAGTTGCTATGGATCTTGAACTGAGAAAACAAAATGGCTGGCATTAAGTTATGCTCCCCAAACAGCACTGCTGTTTAGCGAGTGTAAAATAAAAAAAATAAATAAAATTAAAATAAAGCATGTGTGTCAGAGTGTACCCGCTGTGGTGGTGCTGCGGTAGAATTGTCGCCTCACAGTAAGACCCTGTTCGATTCTCAGCTAGAGCGTCTTCTGCATGGAGACATGCGTGAATGGGCGTACCTTTGTTGAAGGTTGTGCGTCAGGCCTGGCAAGACGGTACGTAAAAATCAACTGCCAATCATTAGCGGATCGGAATTCCGCTATGGCGACCCCTAACTGGGAAAAGCCGAAAGACACAAACAGATGTGTGTCAGAGTATATGCATATATGAGAGAGAGAGAGCAATAGAGTAAAACAGAAAAGTGTGTGTGTGTGTGTGTGTGTGTGTGTGTGTGTGTGTGTGTGTGTGTGTGTGTGTGTGTGTGTGTCTGAGAGAGTGAGTGAGTGAAGTGTGAAAGCGATCAAACAATGACAGCATATGTGAGAGAGAGAGAGTGAAGAGAGAATGATCTCTGGCAGCAGCACCAGTTTTATGTATCTCTTCACCTCTTAGTCGCACCTGTCAACCTCTTAGAACAAGAAATCTGGATGAAGCCTGACATAATTGGGGGGGGACAAATGCCAAGAAACAGGAACACATTTTAAATATTGCTCTTATAAATTTTGAAAGTTGCTAGAAGAACAGTATTTGTGTTAGCATGTATTTTCTGAAGGATATGAAGTCTGAAACTCGAATGTTATTTAGTGACTTCAAGCTTTAGATCATTATTTGTCAAAAAAACATTTTTTATGAGGACAGACTGAAAATGTGAGGCAAAAATCTGAACATTCTGCAAAAATATGTACAGTTGAGAGGTATTCTTAGATCAAGGTATCAGAAAAAGCCTAAAATAAACAGGACAAAGACTCAAAACAGAAACATATTTTAAATGATTTGTGTTAGCATGCATTTTCTGAAGCAGAGGTGATTGTGAGATCTACCACTGGCAGCAGCAAAGAGGTTTGTATACTTCTAGATCCTTCAGCTGAAGAAATCTGGATCGACCCTAAAATAAAGGAGAACAAATGCTCAAAATAAGAACAGATTTTAATTATTGCTCTCATAAAAATACAAACTTACTTAAATAAAAGGACTTGTGTTGGCATGAATTTTCTGAAGGAAATAACATTTTGAAACTCAAATGTATGTCATTATTTAGTAACTTCTATCAGAATGACTGGCAATAAACCAAACATCTTAGGAGTAAGGGATCAAAGATATATAGCAAATACCTGATTTTTTGAATGTAAAATGCTACCTCCAACACCATTAGTATATACTACAGCAAGTATGAAACATTAGGCGGATGAACTATTTTACATCAAAAATATATTAAAAAAATAAAATAGTACTTAAAAAAATACATAAGTAAGTAAAACACAACAATCTCACAGAGACCATTCTTTAAGCTCAATAATGCCATCCAGAGTGTGTGTTAATGTGTAATTAATGCCCTTTCAGGGGTGAAGAGGCCTTCTGCCTTTGGCAAAGGGCCTCAGAACACACCTAGGTGAGCAATAATTATACATTAACACACACCATGGATAGCATTATTGTTTGCATAATAATGACACTCAATATAAATACAGCTGGCTGGAAAACACTACATCTTTGTTATTGCCTATATATATATATATATATATATATATATATATATATATATATATATATATATATATGTGTGTGTGTGTGGTCAACAAGTATTAATGTTGTTGTTTAGTCATTTAGCAAATTTTACTCTTCATGACATCAATGACTTTAGCATGACAAACCTGTCTTTCAAGAAGTTATTTTTTGCAAATTCATAACCATGACTCCATTAATGCTATTTACTTTAGCCTCTTTTGCCTCCTTCTTCCTAAGATTTAAATCTTTCTTGTGGTCAAAAATTTCTGTAGAAAATCCTAGATTCACATAATGTTGCCAAAGTATTTGAGTTTTAGTTTCACTATAAAACCTTCCAGAGAGCAGTCTGAATATATTTCCCTTGCAGTCCACTGAAATCTTAAAAGTTTTCTTCTAAAATACATGCCAAAAGCAAGCCTTAATTATAGTCCATCTCTCACACCCATATGCTTAGTGGCAGATTTGTTGTGTCCTTTGGCTTTTCCCAGTTAGGGGTCGCCACAGCAGAACTCCGGTCCGCTAATGATTAGCAGTAGATTTTTACGTGCTGAGTTGCCAGCCCCGACGCACAACCTTCAACAAAGGTACGCCCATTCACGCATGTCTCCACACAGAAGACGCTTTAGCTGAGAATTGAACAGTACAACGTCTTACTGTGAGGCGACAACGCTACTGCAGCACCACCACCACTGCAGTTTGCTTAGTGGCAGATAATACTGATAATTTTTAGTAACACTTTCTAGAACTGCACAAGTAAAAAACATTCCCAAACTAGACAGAAGTGATTGCATCATTTGAAGTGAGGTCAAAAACATGAAACTTATATTGTTAACCTGCACATTCAATAAAGGCTGATTGTATGATGAAATTATATCCATCATGCAGGCCAATAAGGTTTATAAACTGTATTCTCCCATATGGTTAAATATATCTGTATGCAGCATTTAACTTTCTCCTAATCCAACCATAGTACAATTTCAGTCTATTAAGAACATTCAACATTGTTTAAAAGAAAATGAAATTTCTATCACAAATCGGGGATAAAATTTATCTGGTAAGTAGTGCAGTGGCCTGTAGGAATTAAGGCATGACTATGGCCCAGGATACCTTGGACTGGTTAATGGCCTGGGTGCCTGGGGCACTGTCAGGGAAGGATAAGTATGACGATCCTTGGGCCAGGGTGTGTACTTATGCAGATTCCATGGTTGATCCATGTTGGAGGCTGCGGACACATATGGGACCCATTGTCAATATGGTGGATGGATAGGGGGTATTGGCTCATTTGAAATGGAGGTGGGACAGTATGACCAACACTGCATGTCCTCCCTCTTGTTTCATCAGTCAAAGGGCTTTTTAGTGACTTAGTTGGATGTTAATCTGCACTTGAGAGCTATTTTTACTTTGCTTTTATATTAAGAAGTTCCAGGATCATCCATTTTGTAGCAGAAGGTCTTTATCTGTTCTGTCTGAATTGGGGTGCACTCCAGGGAGCTTAAAGTGTAGCCATTTATTGGCCAACAAGCACAAGATTTAGTTTTCAGCTTTTTCTGTCTAATAAAAGTTGTACACATTTTAACAGTGATTTCACTGTTCAGTGGTGGTTAGCATTACCCTGCATAGTGGCAGAACTATAAACGCAGTTCTTTGGATTTTAACTTGTAACACAAAGGGGCTTTGTTTACGGCTAAAGCTTAAAGCAGATAGTGCTATGATCTTGGTACTGTATGATACTATCTATCTAACATCTACCCTTTACCCCAGACACCACTCAGGTGACACCTATAAAACTAAGACCCAAAACCATAATACCCCAACCCAAACAGAGGTCCTGACAACATGGATTGGCAATTTCCTAATATCTCTCTGTCCAGCTTGGTAGATATGGGCACCCTGAGATAATGTGTTAATTGTCTCATGTGCCCAGCCTTTTAATCCTTAAAGAAACAGATGCAATATGTGAGAGATGTACCTACATAACTGAAAGGAAAAATCTTACTTCCAAACCAGGTTTTCAAAAACACACATACTACATCCATTATGCATACTGCTCACCACACACTTAAAACTCCCTATGCTGAGGGTCTTAAAAGAAACATCTCCACATCTCAAAGACCTGCTAAGCACTTACTCTCAGCAATCACTAAAGCACATACCTAAAGCAACACCTAACACTACACATAAGCTTACAATCAATGACCCCCGAAGAACAAAGCCCATGAGACAAGCAAACACTTTACCTAGTACTCTTGTCATAGGGAATTCTATTGTATGACACACATCTACTCCTCTCACCAGGATGGAGAAGGAGATGATGATGGTTAGTTGCCTCACCAGTGCTGGGATCTGCAATATTATGAATGCATTTAGTTGCACAACAGGTGCCAATATGATTCTATCATAGTTCATGTGGGTGTAACTAACCTGAGACATACCTCACTAGACTATATGAAAGGAGACATTATGGATCTCTCTGAATATGTGAGACAGGTACACGCCTTGCACTGAGCAACATTCTACCTTCACTAAGGATGATGCCAAACTATGAACAGAAAATTATTTTAATAATTCGCTTAGTTCTGGCTTCACTCCAAGAGAATTCAACATCTGTCAGTATGGGAGAACATGTTTAACAGACCATGTTGCTTTGCCAAGGATAGTCTGCACTTGTTCCCACTGCACATTTGGATAGTTGCTAAAACTCTGTCCATCTCTTTACAGCCTTTTTTAGGCAATGTCCAATTGACAAAACTACCAACCTAGCAAAAAAAAAAAAAAACGCAAACCAAACTTAAGGTGTTACTGCTCAGTGTTAGGAGCCTAAACAAGAAACTCCAGACTCTACAATCTCTCCTTACTCTGGAGAATGTAGACATCTTACTCTGGAGAATGCAGGCATCTGTGCTGTTACTGAGATGTGGTCCAAAGCTGCAGAAAGTACTCCAGCAGTGGAAGACTGCAGTGCCTTCCACACATTTAGTCCAATAGCAGCACAGACAGAGGAAAAAGGTGGAGGTGTATCAATCTATCTTAGCAGCAAATACAACTCTAGGTTGTATAAACAGGATGATGCCCCGGAGCTCACCCATGTCCAATTCTCCTAGTGACCTAGACCAGGGAATGCATGCAAGCAATAAAAAAGACTACAAAAAACAGAGACCCTGGAACAGGAGGATAGGCAAGTAAAGTATGAATGAGTCCTATAGTCAAAAGGAAGAGGCAGAAATTAGGAGAAATACAAAAGTCAAAAGAAGCAGGCAGAAATAAGGAGCATTTAGATTAGCAAAATTCTCTACTAGATAGACTTTTAACAAGGAAGAAGGAGTGTACTTAACAATATGGGGAGGGGGGAGTTAAAATAAGCTTATATGCAGCCTTGTTTAAACACTATGGCAAGGGGAAGAGAGAAAAAAGTAAGAATAATTTGGAAGTCGTGGTGGTGAAATACAGTGCCGCTGTCAGTACCGATGCAGAGCTCAACCAAAAGGCACTACAAGTACCTGTTTGTTTAACAAAGCACTAGCTAGTGCTACTGAAAGGATTAAAAGACAAAATTCAGTGGAGTTTAGTTGAAAATAGCCATTGTAAGCACCTGGATAGAAGCAGAGAGGCTGTGGAGGTGCACCTGGATAGGAACAAACCGGACCTACTATATAGTCACGATGTACAGGCAATGGGAACTCACAACACCAGGGATCACAGCTGATTAATCAAAAAGATTCTTAAAACTTCTCTTAATGACACCTGGCTTTGTTCCTGTACAACTCCAGGCTAACTAGTTGTAATAGTTCTGGTCATACTTTTTCTTCTTCCCTGACCTCATCATAATCTATGCTCTCTCATGTCTAGATAATCTCTAACCTCATCCTTTTCTATCCAATCCCCCCTTACTGACCCTTCCTCAGTTTACTTTGTGAAACTACAATGTAAACACTATAATAAGGAATTCTATCAGATGATTGTATAATACAACTGTCAGCTATAATAGCAAAGAATGTCATTTCTGGTGTACTGTATGTCTTGTATATTTTTTTGTAATTTCTTGAATAAGTTTTGTATAATTTCTCACATACATTTTGTATAATCTCTATATGTGGAGCTTTTCTCCCTGGGCCTGCACTGAAAATGGGTCCTATCCCAGTCGGACTTTCCCGGTAAACAAATGTAAAATAAATAAATAAATATATGAATCATGTGTTTTCACACATACACACACACACATACATATTTTTTTTATTTTAGAAAAATAAGTGATTTTTTTAATGCAGTTGTAATTATTTTTTGGTCATGATTTAATGTCGAGTAATTTAATGAAGTAATTCTGGAATTTGATAATTAGTTCTGATGAAGTTCTTTGCACAATTTTGGAACTTTTTTATTTTACAAAAAGTCTTGTTTATTCAACCTGTCACACATACCTCTCAAACTGTGTCAGCAAGAATTCTGGACAAAGCCACAAATAATGGGGGCAAAGGCCCAAAAATAAGGATACTTTTAAAATATTGCTCTTACTGACTTAGAAAGCTGATAGAATAACAGGTTTAGCATTGGCATGAATTTTCTGAAGGAAATGAAGTCTGAAACTCAAATGTCTGCCATTATTTTGTTGCTTAAGTCCTCCGTGATTAGCCAGAAACCACAAATATTAGGAGAAACAGTCCAAAAATATGAGGTGAAAATCTGAACAGTTGACAGGTATGCAGTCACACCTGATGTTTGTTGTTTAACATTAATTACATTTGGGATCATTGTTGCAAGAAAATGCAGTGCTGTTCAGCCTTTCTTGTAGCTACCGATATCAGGGTCAGGTCAGCATACAAGTCTTTTAAAAGCACTGTAACATTGTATTGCTTAACACTGTATGTCAGGCTCTTTGAATTCACTTTTCTCATTTCTTAGCACCTTGGCTGGTATCTAAATATAGTTTCTTAGTAAAAACTTCATTAATGACATAATTTCTCTTCAGAATATTTAGTAGCCTTGAAGATCCCTGACTGAAGTATTCATAACTGCAAGGGTAGGCATATCCAAGCTCTGGACTTAGCACTTTGCCACATACAGGGAAACAGCAGCCCTGGCCTAGCTAAAGTCTACATAAAATGCTGGTGAATGCTATCATTAACAAATTAGGCATTATATTTTGAAACGTCTTTAATATTCTGAATCCATTCATTCTCCAGATACCCAGTTACATCGATTAATCCTATTAATATTCTTATTCCTATTTAGTTCATATTCTAACAAATGTGGCACTTGATATAAAGAAACTGAGCCCTTCCTCCTAATATAGCCACTGTCTAAGTAAATGAGCAATCCTCTTCTACAGGCTGATGACCTCCTGTCTGTTAAAAGGGGTCACTTACTTAACTTACTGAATGCAAACAGATCAGAATCTTTTCTTCCTTAATGGCATCTGTGCATGTTTTCCATGTTCTAAGGAAAATCTTTATTTTTGCTTCTGTTTCAAAGCAGTGGCATGATTTGCATGATAAAAACTTCATGCTAGCTTTTCTTCCTTTTAAATTGCTGATATTTTTCAGTTCATTTCACTTCTATGCACTCTGCAATCATTCAGTATTAATTACATTTGGAATCATTGTTGCAAGAAAATGCAATGCTGTTCAGCCTTTCATGTAGCTACTGATAGCAGGGTCAGGTCAGCATACAAAATAGCTTGCACTGTGTCTGTGTGTGTGTACGTGTGTGTGTGTGTGTGTGTGTGTGTGTGTGTGTGTGTGTACGTGTGTGTGTGTGTGTGTGTGTGTGTGTGTGTGTGTACGTGTGTGTTTGTGTGTGTGTGAGCATCTGCACTGCACATTTTTATGACTATGGATTACTAATTAATATAATTCTATTTTTGTCAAAGGTAGATGTAAGGAAACATGAATGCTACATTATAAGACATTTCATATAAAGAGTGCAGTAAATATACTGTTTGAATAATAATAGCTTGGAATTGACAACGATGCAATTAATGCCATTAAACAGAACTGTTTTCTGCTTTTAAGTGTTTTTTAGTCCCAAATGTTAGGAATTAGTTGCCTATTCACCTTTTATTTCAGTTACCCACTTACAAATAGCTAAACCAAAATATCTATGTGAAAAAGGAAAAACTGTATTGAACACTGACTTCTGGATTGTTTTCAGACAGATGTTGTACTTCTCCCTTTATGTTCAGCCTCAGAGATAAATATTTGAATCCTCTCTGCATGCTATTGAACTATTTATTCCTTTTCTTTATTTTTGTCCTCACTGTTCATCATGCTCCACCCTCTACTTGATCAGTTAGCTCATTGTATTCCCTGAGAGTCAGGGGTCCTAAAGTTCAGTTATTCCTCCAAGGGTGAGGAGGCAATTAAGACATAGCAGTGCTGTCATCTCTCTTGGTGACAGGGTTTTACTTGTCTCATATCCCTAAGCTCATTGTGTATGCCCCGTAACCTGTTCCAGGGTTCAAGATGCAATGTGCATTAGGAAGGTGTATCACACATCTCTGCAAATAACTCAGCCTCTCAAGGCAACACAGCATCATTTAATCAAAGTTCCAGTCAGATGTGCATGTGTACATGGGATTCTGCCATGAAAATGTGAGCCTTGGACATGTGTCCCCAAACCTTTTCCCAGAAAAGAGGGGAACCATGTTAGGTATGTCTCTTCTCTTTTCCCCCATGCTACCTCCCAGAGATGCTTATGCTACTAACTGATCCTAGATCACATTTGTTGAAGTTATGGGTTATATCTCTCTCCAGCAACAGAGCTAAATGATTGTATTATTTCTTAGGAATTGATAAGAAGTACTGCAAAGCATTTTGATACAGAGTACATTTGCTATATGGTGCATCTTCATTCTAGAAGCATTTAAGCTGAAAGATAACATTTTTAAAGCGTTACACTCATTTCAGTATAAGTAAAATCTTTGTTATAGTAACTGTATGCCTTGAATCCTATCATTTAAGATGTGGTTTTAGTATCTTACTAAAGAAAAACATTTCTTCTCAAGTATAACCGTGTGTGCATGGAGCAGGAAGATGATGGAATGCAAATTCCATTGTTCTTAATTTTGTTATGATCATGTCATAAACTTTATACATTTCTCTTTAATGATCCTTCCCCTGGGTTATATTGGCATGTGTTAGTCATGAGATTGGAGCACCAGATAGAATTTGATGTTTTCTTTCTATATTGCTTGGGGATAAATATAGAGGGATTCAGTTTTCAAACCTGTCAGTCTTGAGGAATAAACATGAAAATACAGCAAAAAATTAAGTCATGGAAGTTCTCAGCTTGAACAGCACAGTAACTGCTGAAAGGAACACACATATCTGGAAGCACTGTTATTCTGTTAGTGACATTTAATTCATTCAATTAAATCAAATCACTGTTATTTTCTGTCACACTGAAGAATCACTTATGAGACTACATGGCAGTTAAAGTGACCTAGCTACTAAAGCAATGCACTGCACTATGCAACCTGGGAAAACTGCAAAGAGAAAAAATAGGGACATTATCTCATCCATTTAACAAATAAAAAAAGCAAGAAATAAGTTCAATTTTAATGCGATAAAGTGAGCAATGTCAGCTGTCTAAATCCTAAATGTGCAGTATGAGGGACGTGCATATATTTTTTTAATTTTATTATGGAGGCAAATGTACATTACGCAAAATAGCCTACAGGCCACTAAGTACTGCTGTGTTAGGCAAAATTAATCAGTAACAATTTGGATGTTCTCTTTCAGATTCAAACTGTGAAGACTAATTTTTTTAATGTTTATGCCTGATTAAAATGAAAGCTGTTACTGTTTAAGAGATGTTAAAATGACTACCCACAGTACATGAAGCACTCTGTAACAATGCCAAGAAAATCAAGAGCAATATAAATTAGTGATGGGTTACTCAGGTGGTTAAAAAAAGTGGAAAAAATGCAGTGCTGTGCAGTAAAAGCTATCGTGCTTCTTTTAAATGGACACATTTTATATGCACCACCATGGAGAAACATCTCTGAGTACATGATGTTAAAGCTATTTATTTAAAACTACATCTAGCACTTAATACTAAAACAGTATAGCTACTCTCAATATTTGTAAGTTTGGAATGCAGACATACCACATTTGCTTTTGACTTCATTTTCATCAAATGAAATCAAAACATACAGAACAGTTTGAATATATAAGTGGTATCATTTAAGCAATTAGATCTGTGTTGGTGTCAGAATATGCTTGTAAAACTATGAGCCAATGCAAAATGCTTTGTGCAATACTAAATCTGCATATGTCCTGCAATGTTTCATCCTAGAAGGCATTATTATTATAAACTGTTTTTACACTCTTATTTTTATATATATGTATACATACTTGTATTTATTTGTGAGTTTGTTTATTGCATTACAGTAAAACACAATTAATATTTATTTCATATTGAGTCCATGGCACATGAGGTTAATACACAATTCTGTAGGTTGTGGATTTATATAAGTGGCTGTTCAGCTCCAGCAAAGGACATCATAATATGAAAGTACTGACATGACGCATACAACATTGCATTAATTTAAGTGCTGTCAAGTAGCTCAACTGGGTAGATAATGTAGTCATGAATATGGAAGTTCATTGTCTGTGGGTTCAAAACACACACAAACATTTTTATTAAAGGAGAGGGCATAATGGTTCAGATCTTTACCTCACAAGGACAGGGTACAGGGTCTGGGGGGTTGGTATATTGGTTAAGATTTTAACCTCACAGATGCACAGTACATGGTTTAGTTCTGACCTCTTGTTATTGGCTAGGTTTGTAATAGTCTGCAGATGGATACCCTAGTATGAACCTATGAACCTAATTTTCTCAGCCATTGCTCAGCTGATAATCAAACAATAAATCCATTATTTATTTATGAAATCATAGTTCTTGTAAAAAAAATATGCCAGTTTATTTTATATTCCATTTTTTGTACTGATTTATATCTCCTTCTTGCTTCATTTCTTACTTTTTTTCTGTCTTCTATACATTCTGAGGACAGGATGATAACAATGTTTGTAATTTGAAAAATCTAGCATATAAACGCTGCCTTTGCTGCTCTATCACTTATTGAAAAGATAAGCACATAGACGTCTCATTTTGGCAAAAGCACACAATATAACATTATTGCAGCATTTAGCATTGCATTAAACTAGACTGTCTCCCTTCCCACAAGATGTGTGTACATCCATTGGCTATTCCCTCCTCCACCTCAACACATCTTTCCAGTTTGCTAATCAGACCTGGGATATTTGTATCATAGTCATTCACCTTTATATGCAATGGAGCAAGAAATCATCAGATTTGAAATGCAAGAGGAGTCTTCTAAGCAGTAGTCTCAATTTCAGGTTCCTACAGATGAAAGGCTACAATAGGTAATGACTGAAAACGTTTTACAAAGAAAAGAGTATGAACATTGAAGCATCTGTTTTAGACAAAGAAATAGGGCTCAAGAAAATAAGATGCCCCAGTATTCCGTTATAAAACGGTGTACATCATTATTTCAAATCAAGTAACTTGAGAGATGCATATTATCTTTGAATTTGTAGCAGCCTATAAACTTCAGTGGAGGGGGGTGGATCTTATGACCACGTTTCCTATATCTTAGTAGGTTTGACTTTATGTCTTACTAAGGTGATAGCTTATTCAGCCAAACTCTAACCTTTTTTTACAAATGATCCCTCTAGTGAACACAAAATGTCATCATAGTTCTCAGCTAAAGATTTAACATTTAGAACTATAACTCACAGAGGATCAAACTCTTATTTTCGTATTATGTATTTAGCAAGGATTCTTTGATTAGGAAAAGTCAGTGGTTGCATTATGACAGATTCACAAGTATAGAATATTAATTCTACTTTGCCTCTTTAGGCCAAAATTTAAATATTTCATAATTCAATTGCAAGATCTTTTTATAACTTTGAAAAGTGGCACAACGTCTTCAACATTCAATACCATTTTCTCTCAAGTTATCTGACCACAGTGGAACAAAACTTAGTAGAGAAAATGCACATCAAAAAGCAAAGGGTTTCTTCCAGGCTTAAACTCAAAAAGTATGAAGTGATATTAGCCATGGAGTAGCAGCTTAAAATGCCAGCTGTGCAAATATTTAAGTACAGATTGCAGGCATCCTTTCCTTTAATGCCATTGTCAGATGCAGTGAAAACAAAATAATACAGTTTACATGTACAAATAACCATAAACATTCATAAAAAAACAACTTTTAACATATCAATCTTGTTTGCTATGATTACAGAAACAATAGTAAAAAAAGTAATACACCTGCTTCCTTGAAATGTGTATTGCATATATATATATATATATATATATATATATATATATATATATATATATATATATATATATATATATATATATATATTTTTTTTTTTTAATTATTAACCAGTTTGTTAGCACATATATTCATAATAGTTTATACTTATGTTTGTATTGCTTTGTTGTCTCTGAATGATTCATACAGTGCCATTTTTATTTAAATGATTGAAATAGTTTAAAAATCTTTTTTGATTTCTATGTGGTGCAAATGATTTGTGCGGTGTGAGGTTAACATTTTGGATGGGTACACAAATGTATAAACTGAGATGGTTATTATTGATTATTTGAATTTTAAAAGCCTATTATAAATATAGTTAATTAGTCATATATTACGTCATCTTTTTAACTTGGAACTGTTATAATATAAATGCTTAATCTAAATAGCGGTTTTCTGGCAAGTCAGTTGTAATTGATGCTACTAAAAATATGATAGACTTTTGAGTGCTTGGCTTCTTAATTTACCAAAAGTGATGCTAAAGAACATATGGTGATCTCATAACCTTCTAAATTAACTCCATAATATTTAACATCATCCATTAATTGAATAAATGGCACACATAATATTAACATTTACATATTTGTATATGTATTTATTTTTTACATTTTCAAAATTTCTCATTCTATTATTGAAGATATACCTGAGCACATCTTCCAAAGTGTGAAATCATCAAACAAAGCTCTCAGAACAAGCAAAGAAAGGTATTTCCAAGGCTTCACTAACCACAGACTAGAGCGCCTACTCAAGAGAAAGCCAAACAATCACCACTGTTTAACACAGCAGAAAAGGAAAATCCACAAATGCAAATAAGACAGAGGCAATCACCCTTAGTTGGTACAAGTAGAAATCAAAAACTTTGATACAAGCACACTCAAGGAAAGGAAATATAATTATAATCTATTCCCTCCAAAAAAAAAAAAATACCTAGCACATTTCACTTTGCACTTCTAGACTAGTAAAATAATTATTCAAGAAAATCATAGGAGGAAACTAAATGAGGGCACAAAATGCAATCTAAAATGCTTGTTGCATGAATCTACCAAAACCACACAGTAACGTCTCCCTTTTTCCTATTAAAAGCTGCTGCTGAGGTAGGGAATCTAGAATACAAAAAACAAGGATAACCACAAATTTAGCAACTCCTCACACCACCATTCAGACTGGTCAGAGAATCAAAAATATATCAAGAACCTCATCCAACTTGAACAAATGTCAAAACACCACTGTCGGAAAAACTGTGACCGAACACTTATCTGAAACATAGTAAACTGAATTTGAACCAACACTACATCAGTAGTAACTGCAAACTCTAAATAATGTCTTGACAAATCCTGAAACAATGTCTAAAGCTTTCTTCGCTGATCATGGGTGAGCAGAAAATCTATAAAACTGAAACGGCTGGCGTGAAATCAGTTACCAGAAATATATAATATATACTGTGGGGACTTCTATAACCTAGAGCTCAGCAAGCCTGATTGACAAGCAGAGTGAGAACTCAGTCTGCACTATAAACATGATATATATATATATATATATATATATATATATATATATATATATATATATATATACATATATATATATATACATATATATATATATATATATATATATATATATATATATATATATATATATATATATATATATATATATATATATATATATATATATATATATATATATATATATATATATATATATATATATATATATATATATATATATATATATATATATATATATATATATATATATATATATATATATATATATATATATATATATATATATATATATATATATATATATATATATATATATATATATATATATATATATATATATATATATATATATATATATATATATATATATATATATATATATGTATATATATATATATATATATATATACATACACACACACACACACACACACACACACACACACACACACACACACACACACACACACAAAATTAACTTTTTTTTTCAATACTTTTTATTAGTAAAGGTTTATCCAGAAAACCTGAACAAAGATGTGAATGAACAATATTTATACCTGATGTAACAGTGATGGTACTTTCCAAACATTTTCCCATTAACAATTAACTTAATATTGACAAACATTTTTTCTTACCAAATCCTGACCACCTAATAAAACATGCTATTAAATTGTCGTACAAAACTTACGAACCCTGTGGCCATTTACTTAGTGCCAGACAAGCTCTTCTCAACATGGTAAAACTCTCTAACTTTAACCCATCTTGAAACAATTTTAGATTTATCAGCTCTAGATTCTTGTGCTCTCAGCATTCTATAATAAGTTTTAATATTATTAATGGTAACCTCTGAGGATTTTCATCCAAGGGTACCCTTTCATGCTTTAGCTATCCTACTTCTTAACCCATCCCCTCAACAACAACAGCATTACTCTTTGGTAATTGTCCACTCAGGGTCTTTACTTCTTAGACCTAAAAGTCAAAATTTCCAGTTGCTAGGTAACTTCCTTTTGAATACATTCCCATTCCTGAATGATATCCTCACAGCATTTAACAATCCATTGGCATACAAATCATATGAATCCTTCCTGACTTCTTCAGCCATCATTCTTAAAATGTTTGCATAAAGTAGAGGAGCCCTTTACCACATATGGAGCGAATGCATATGATGGTCCCAGACGTCTGCAAGCATTTTCATATGTGAACTAATTTGTATTCCGTCCCTCCATTCAGTTTTAAACATTTTAACTTTTTAAATATTTTCCCACCTTAACCTCAATCTGTCCATCCCACTGTCATATTTATGTTTTGCATGCACATTACACAAATGACCAGATGTCAACTTATTTGAAAAGTCCATTTCCTTATTAATGAGGGAGATTATTCCTTCTTCAACTTCATTATGTGTTACTCTATCCATGTCTTACATATGCAGCCAGCATTTCACACCCTGCCGTAACTGCTCATATTGTAACCGAGTCCCTTCAGGAATACTAAATATATCTCTACTTTGCATTCTATAAAGCATATCCCCCAAGACCATCTAACAAATCCCCTACCTGGAATATGCCTTTCCCTTTCCAGTGCTTCGAAAAGATTGATCTCCCCTGAAGCTCAGGTGCAGGATTATTCAAAATAACATTCTGAAATACCCCTGTTAAGGAATTGTTGATTGCTTTCGACTCCTTGCTGAAAGATAGTAAACATTCATTTGCCCATTTCATTTCCCCAAATATAGATGGTGTCCCTACTCTTACCAGGCATCCAAAGTGAGGGCTACAGCTGCAGTGGATGCACTGGCATAAAAGTGAAAATCTGGCATTCATTAACCTCCTTACTACCTCAGAAGTATTAATCTACCCTTACATATTCTATAGCCCTTCCTATTTTGTACAAATTTGTCACAGATGACTTTTGACTTCAGTAATCATGTACTGATTCAGAGGCATAGGAATGTGATGACAGATATATAGGACCTTGGTCAAAACTATTATCTGCACTAGATTTATTTGTCCTTTTAATATAGAGACAATGGGGGACCAATTAGTTGTCAAGTGTGATAATGACGCACATAGGGCTCCATAACTACCATCAAAGCACTTTCTTTTTCAGCTATCTTTAGTCCTAAATATTTTGTTTCAAACTTCCTAGCAATTTTATCCTCCAATACACTGATATTTTTATAACTCATCATCTGAACTTGAACACTGTTGGCCTAATTACTTTCTAACCCATATGTAAGACCTGAAACAAGAAAGACCATACTAATAGCCTAGGCATGTGTTCTTGTGTGTGTGTTTGATGAGTTTGGTCTAGTGTGTGTGGTGTAGGGATTGGGATTTCTTAAGATGTAACATTTCTAACAGACCTCTAAGTAGGTGATATGAGACAGATAAATGTGGCATTGTACTCGATGACTGGCCTAATAAGGGAAGAGTAGAGGGAGACAATGACCTCTTTCTTCCTGGATGCAAAACCCTTAGTAATGAGATGTGCGACATAGAAGGACTTTCTGACCACAGTGGCAATGTGGTGGTCAAAAGCGAGGTTGCTGTCAACCTATGTTCCCAAATCTCATATAACACCTTCTGTGTTCAGTGGACTACCATCGATGTGGTAATTCAAGGGAACTCATTTTTTGGCATTGAGCTTAAGGTCATGGTTCTGACACCAGTTGTTGGTCTCAGTGAGGCTTTTCTGTAGGATGTCAGCATCACTTGGGGAGTTAATAATAGGTCCCAACTTGCAATCGTCTGCAAACTTTGTCAGCCAGAGTCCCTTTTTGTTGGCCTGGACTTCAGAGAAGTAGATACCAAACAGGAGAGGACCCAAGACCGAACCCCGTGTAGTCTGCAGTCTGATTTGGAGTCACCTACTTTCACACTGTGGGTTCTGTCTGTGAGAATCAAATGCTTTCTTTACATTAACAAAAACTATTCCTACTTGTTCCCAACCTTCTTCATCTGCTTACATAGCAAAATCCTGCAATAACCACCAATTTCTCTCTGCTGTGTGTCCCTTTGCAAGTCCTCATTGGTCTTCCATAACTATTACTAGTAAGTATTCATGAAACCTTTTAGTCAAAATTACTGCCAAAATCTTCACATCTGCGTTAATCAGTGATATGGGTATATAATTATCTGGTAAATTGCCTATCTGCTTTACCTTTGGGGAGAAATATCACTAAGGGCTGTGATATCACTAGAGGACAGGTCCTTAATGCTCTCTCTATGATCAAGAACACTGCATCAATGGGCCCAGACAATCATCAATGGGCCCAGACAATATCCCAGGATGCCATCTAAATAACATGAAACATGACCTATCAGGGTCTTTGGAATTACTAACTGTAGCCCCCAAGTAGGCTTTGTGCCTCATGAATGGAGAAAGCCAACAGTCATCCCTCTGCACAAAGGTGGGCTATCTACAGACCCTAGAAACTACAGACCCATAATTCTCACAAGTCTTATCTGTAAAGCCTTGGAAAGAATTATCATGGAAGTGATCAACAGAGATATAGTAAACCTCCAAACACTGGACTCAACCCGGTTTGCTTTTGTCCAGGGTAGATCATGCCTACTCAACCAGGTGGACTTCTTTGAGAATGTCATCAAAGCAATGGATGAGGGCAAAATCATTCACACTGCCTACCTTGACCTGGCCTAGGCATTTGACATAATACTGCACTTGAGCATTGTTGACAAACTCAAGAGGTTAGATACAGATCCGTATGTCACCTGGTAGATAGCCATCTGGCTCACTGACAGGACCCAGGAAGTTAGAAATGGTGAGTCCACCTATATAAAGAGGCCAGTCGTGAGTGGAGTCCCTCAAGGATGAGTCCTTGGACTGCTCCTTCTTGAGATTTACTTCTCAGAAGTCAAGGCCGATGTCAGTCGTGTCTGGCTGTCTGAATTTGCAGATGATTGCAAATTAGAAGCTGTCATTGAATCTCACACTGACACAAATGCTCTCCAGGAGGTGCTGACACAGACAAACAACTAGTGCCAGACCCATAGGCTAAAATTAAATGCCAAAAAATTCATAATAGTAACCTTGGCGAATTCATCCATCCCTGGTAACTATCATTTATTTTTTTCTGTTATTTAACATTTGTTTACTGGGAAAGTCCGACTTGGAACAAACCCAATTTTCAGAGGAGGTCCAGGGAGACATGCTCCAGACGCATGTCTTTGTAACATGGGAGGAAACCGGAGTACCCAGAGAGAACCCATACAAATGCAGGGAGAACATGCAGACTCCACACAGAAGGCACTCTAGCTGAGAATCAAACCAGAGAACCTCTTGCTGTGAGGCGACAATGCTACCACTGCATCACTATGCCATCTGATCATGTTGTATGTTGCTGTATGCTCATATTGACATCCCTTAGAGTTAACCCAGTACTCAGGGACACACCCATATAATAATCTAGCCTTTGATCATCTCGTGTCTACAGTGGTGAGGAAATCATTCTATGTTGCGCAACTTATAAACAAAGTCATGGCTTCTAAGTCCAAGGAAGTCATTGTTCCACTGTATTCGGCATTCATCAGACCTGTCATTGAGTACAATGCCCTCTTTGGTATGTACCATACCAGGCATATCCAACAACTGGAACATACACAGAGGTTCCTCACTAAAGGAATACAGGGCTTAAGTAAAATGTCCTATGCAAACCACCTCAAGGCCCTATCTCTGTATTCTGTCTCCTACAGGCTTTTGGGGACATCTATGCCTGGCATACAGGGCATTGTCAGACCCCTTGTCATACCCCACTCTGATGGACCTCCTGCATTTCCACAAAACAAACAGCACCATAATTACCCATTTTAAAGATTTAAAGCTTGCTTGTGATATAAATAGGACCTGCTGGAGAGAGGTATGTATCCCAGGGACTACCCTGTCTATGGAACAGGCTCCCCATCCATGTGAAGCAGAGTTCCTCCCTAACACAATTCAAGTGCAACTTGGACAATTGGATGTGAAACCAGAAATTCATCCCTGGTTTGGCACCTATGTCTCTAATGGACATGGGTAAGCTGTAAATGGTTAATTTCCCAGGCCCGTGCTTATACTTATCAAGGGTATCAGAACTTGTCAAAGATTTGGGATGCATGACTAGGCTTAAAAAGGCCCTTCTTGCTATTGCCTATCATATGTGATTTCCTGCTCAGCAATAAAGGGAAGACATAACACAATTGTTGTTTACCTATATTTCACCTTTTTCCCCTTAATATTTCCTTTGTGACTAGCACTTATATGCACGGCATTCCATTCCATTCTGAGCAGTACTTGCTTACTATGCATTTGTTTTTATTATCTGATTTATCATACTGATATAATCTTCTCCTAACTGCAAGATATAAACAAATTGAAACACTTTTGGTGAATGGTGTTTTAAAATATTCTGCTTTGCATATAACAATCTTCATGAAAGTTTTCAGTCCATTAGCTGTACAAAACTGTGTGCTTTTATAGTTTTCTTCCTAAGCATTCTAAGCATATAAGAGGACGATTCAAAATGTATATTGAAGTAATACACAAGTAATACAATTGGCATTTCTCACTAAAGTACATGCTGGTCAGTCACTTGGCAGTAATCCCAAACCCCTCCCCCAATTTGTACTCAGACTAGGGTTTGGTCCCTGAGAGTTTTGCCATCTTTTACAGTTTAATAAATATTTTTCTGGTCAAAACAAGCAAAACCTTTCTATATAAAAACTACCTGCAAGAACTCCAATACTAAATTAAATTATGTGAAAAAAATACATGTGTTATACACCCGCATATATATGTGTGTGTGTGTGTGAGTGTGTGTGTGTGTATGTATATGTATATATATATATATATATATATATATATATATATATATATTCCTGTATTACTATATATATATATATATATATATATATATATATATATATATATATATATATATATACATATATTCCTGTATTAATAATTGATTGTAACTGTACTCATGTAGATGTATAACTGTGATTTTCAGGCATGTATGCAGATTATTTTACTCCTACATATTACATTTGTGTGTGTGTGTGTGTGTGTGTGTGTGTGTGTGCGTGTGTGTGTGTATGTATGTATGTATGTATGTGTGTATGTATATATATAATATATATATATATATATATATATATATATATATATATATATATATATATATATATATATATATATATATAGTTCCCATTCAAATTGCTTAAAGTGCAGTTCTCTGAACTACATTTTGCCTAGCCCATAACTTCGAATTTACACTTCTCCGAAACGGCACTTTGCGATCGCACTGCAGTATGTATGAAGAAATATACTGTTGTCACTGTAGTGCAATCTCGGAGTTACTATATATAATTAGCAGGGGGTGTGGTTTAACTGCTTTCCATTTCAGCAAAGTGCCATTTTGGAAAAGTGTAAATTCGAGTTATGGTCTAAGCAAAATGTGGTTCGGAGAATTGTACTTTCAGCAATGTGACTGTGATCTATATATATATATATATATATATATATATATATATATATATATATATATATATATATATATATAGATTATGTTATGACATTAACATTGACATATATTTTTATACAGATGCATTTCTGTGTGCAGATATGTTTATGCTTTCATTTTCAATATTATAATAACATTACAGATTCATATTTGAAGTTACATATATTTCTTCTTGCAAATATCTTCACTTATGCAAGTTATGTACAGTTTATTTTTTAAACCTATGTTTAATATGGCCAAAAAAGTAAATAAATAATAATACTAATGAACTCTGGCCTTTATTGCGCAATCTGGTCAACCCACATAGCTAGATGTTCGAGCCTATTCTTCTGTAGGGCATTGTTCCTGTGGAGGCACATGTTGGCATTAGATGGTGGCCCCTGTCATGGATGATAAGAGCTCACCCAACTCCTGCCAGATATCTATATTTTTCCACTTGGAATCACATGTGCATTTCTGAATCTTATCCAGATACAGCTCCCTAAGAAGGTAGACCATTATCAAGGTCTCCTTATCTGACCAACTTGTAACTCGGCCTCATGCATTCACAGGATTTGCCATCCGTTAAAGTGCTAAGACCAGAATGATTAAACTATGAGCACCGCTGTGGTTCACAGATTTAGAACCGCTCCCGCTGGTGTATCACATCACATTACCCAAACACAGTTAACCAGCAGGTGCATTAGACCAGGTAGTGTACTTACTGGTAAGTTTGGTTTAACCAAAATGTTATGTCATATACATTCTTTTCTTAAAGGAATACATTCATATTTCATTTATATGGTGGATTAAAAAAAACAATATTCCATTATTATTTTTGTTTATATTACTTAGAATTGTTACTGCTGCTGAGCATTGCCTTAGGTACCTTTTTGGAGTATTACACCTAAATGTCATGTATTCATGCCTCATGCAATAGAGCATTAGTATTTTTTGTGGGGGGGGTTCTTTTTGCAGAAATAAATATTCCTATGTATGTGAGTAACGATGTCTATGAAATGTTGACTGATTTGAAGAGGTACTCTGCTTGATATGGAGAAGGGAGTCTATTCCATAGATTGGGGAGTCTCTGAGATGCACATATGTCCTGCCAACAAGTGTTTTTGATGTCCCAGACCAGGTTGCGGTTGTGCATGTGGGGTTACTCGAGTGGAGCTTGACTTGCGGATAAGTAGCAGTCCCATCAAAGTGGGGTCCATGATCGCCAGGTATGCCAGACAGAGGTCACCTCTGAGGTGTCTGTATGAAACTGAGTAGAGCGATAGGGCTTTTAGTCTATCTGTGTATGGTAGATGTATGAGGCCCTTGATTCTCTTGGTGAGGAACCTTTGTGTTCTCTCCAGCTGCTGCAAGTGCTTTGTGAGGTACATGCTAAAAGGGGCATTGTACTCAACAGTTGGCCTTATAAGGGAAGAATACATGGATGTTATCACCTACTTGTCTGTGGATGAGATACCCTTACTTATGAGGTAGGCCATGTAGAAGGCTTTCCGTACAACGAAAGCAACATGGTGGTCAGAAGTGAGGTTGCCATCAACCTAGGTGCCCAAATCCCTCGCAACTGACTGCGTGCTTAGGACGTTATCAATGTGATAATATGTGGGGACATCATTCTCCCCAAAGGGGATGATGATGCATTTTTTTGGCATTCAGCTTGAGGCCATGTTTCTGGCACCAGTCATTTGTTTAAGTAAGACCCTCTTGGATGTCCACATCACTTGAGGAATTGATGACTGTGCCCAGCTTGCAGTCATCTGCAAATGTGATCAGCCATAGCCCACTGGTATTTGCATGCATCTCAGAGAAGTATATCCCAAATAACATAGGCCCCAAGACTGATCCCTGGGGCACGCCTCTCATTACAGGTCAACTGCTTGAGGTGGATTCCCCTATTTTGACTAGGTGGGTTCTATCAGTGAGCCAGTTTGCTACCCATCTGGTAACATATGGATTGATGCCTAGTTGAAAGAGTGCATCTATTATACACAAGTGGGGAATAGTGCCTAAGGCTTTGACCAGGTGAAAGTAGGTGGTGTGCACCGTCTTCCCCTCATCCATGGTTTGATGACTGTCTCAAAGAAGTGAACAAAATTAAGCAGACATGACCTCCCCTTAAAGAACCCAAACTGTGTGGGATCAAGTGTTTGGAAGTTGCCAATGTCCTTGTTAATGAGGTCCATGATAATTCATTCCATGGCCTTGCAGGTCAGGCTAATTAGGCTGATGGGTTTATAATTTCCCAGATCAGTGGATGCTCCAACTTTGTGTAAAGGGATGACAGTGACTGTCCTCCACTCATCTGGGATGAAGCTAATACTTAGGCTTTGATTGAATAGGTTGCCTAATGGTGCTGCAAGTTCCTACCTGAAGTTCGCGTAGGATGCAGCCAGGGATGTTATGAGGTCCCACGCAGGCTGTATTTTTTGCCTTTGAAAGAGCAGTGATGACCAGTTCCCTTGGGGGCAGGTACTGGGGATGTCCTGATTTCCTGATGGGGGGACAGAGGGGTAAAGTTTTTACTGAATCTGTCAGCCAGCAAGTTTGCTATATCTACAGCATTTGTATATGTGGTGTCCTTGATAACCAGTTCTGAATAGATCTGGGTGCTTCCTTTGACGTTACGGACATATGTGAAGAAGGCTTTATGACTGACTGTAGTAGATGTGGCAAATTTGGACTCATTTTGCTCTGGAGGATTTCACTAGTGCTCTTATTCAGGCTAAGGAGACATTGCTTCCAAATGGGCACCTGCTTGGTCTTGGACAACAATTGTTTTCCTTTTGTTATAGAGTTTATTTATTGCAGATGTCCACTAGACAGGTGTACTCTTCCTTGTGGAGGAAGATTTAGCCCTGTTGGGTATTCCTGATTCCATGCATCTATATAAATGTCTGTATTGTGCTTTGTTGTAGTTTTGGATATCTGTGCCAGGGGGGTAAGGAGCTATGAAGCTGTTTATACCATCCCTCAGGAGGTTGTAATCAGCTTTGGAGAAGTTTTTTTTTGTTTGACCCTATCTAGAGGGGCATCAGGGTATATGGTGACTTCAAAAGTGGCCGCTTTGTGGTCAGATCTTATCAGGGAGGATGATACTATAGGGATGCTGCAGTGGTTACTCATGTTGGTTAATACCAAGTCCAAGATATTATCACCCCTTGTGGGGGTATCGACTAGCTGTTCCAAGGCATTTGCATTGACAAAATCAAGGAATCTCTGGGCATCTGTGTTCTGGCATGAGTAGTTCTTCCAGTCTATGTTTGGGAAGCTAAAGTCACACATGATCAGGGTAATCTTGATAGATTTGAACAAGTCCAAAAAGGTGGATTGGGCATCTTGAGTCAGATTTGGGGGCTGGTAGATAGCTATGATTTTAATAGGGGTATTGTCAATGGTTAACTGCACCTGGAGTGTCTCCTGTGTGTCATACTGTTTGACCAGCCCTGAGGTGTGTATGTCTTTAATGTATACTGAAACTCCACCTCCTTTAGCTTTACTGTCCACAGTTTGGAGTCTGAATGTATGATAGGATGAGAACCAGGTAAGGCTGGAGTGCTCTCTGAAGCTTTGAACCAGATTTCAGTGACTGCACAGATGTCAGCATTTTCCAGGGTTAGGAATTCTTACAATGAGTGCAGTTTAGACTCCTAGCGATTAGCAGCATGACCTTTAATTTGTGCTTTGTTGAAATTTTTATGTTGGTAGTTTTAACCTCATCACTTTTCCTAAAAAAGGCAGTATAGGGGAGGCAAGAGCCTTTTCCAGAAGTGCGAAGGCTAGGTGAGACAGATTCAAGCCATCTCTGACAAAGCATAGTCATCTGTCAATCATATCTTCCAAGGCTGCCAGGTACTAGATCCCCCTGGAATGACACCCAGAAACTAAGCCAATTGTTAAAGTCAAATCATTTTCTGTTTGTATTGAGGCATCATTCTGGTTGAAGGCAGAATGCTGCTTAAGGTTAGGGACATACCTGCCTGGGACACATAATCAGTGAGCTCAATCTTGACTCTCTCTTCATATAGTCCAGAGAGGTACGTCTCAAGTCATTCATGCCAATATGGACTAAGACAGAGTAATATAACAGTACCTGTTATTGAGAGACTTGAGTGTTTATGTGATATGGTGGATTCTGGTACCTGACAGACAACTAACCATGACTTTCTCCTTATCCAGCGTGGTGAGAGGCACATCTGTGTGTGTCACAATGGGTCTCCTATGACTAATATTTTGAGTTTATGGTGAAGCCTTAGTGACTGTGAGGCACAGGTGTGTGGACTATGCATTCTATGTGGTGTGGAGGGCTTTGGTGATCTCGTGTGTTTTTGCCTAGGAGGTCTCCTGTATTTGGGTATGTCTATGTGGTGGACCTCCACATATGTAGGTGTGTGTTGTGTAGGTGTGGGTGGTGTTTGAGGTGTAGTGATTGTGCTGAAAACCTTTTTGGTACCAGATATACTGGCTTGAGGGGGAGAGAGCTTGGACTCTAGGTTCCTAATGTAATTGCATCTCTCACAAATTGTGTTCCTAGGTGGTAGTAGTAGATGGTTTTCCATGTACATGAGGCAGTTACTGCACTGTCTCAGGATGCCCATATCAACCAGATTGGCAGGAGAAACTGTAGGAAATTGTCCATTCATATTTGTCAGAATCTGAGGAAGAATGGCCAGGGAGAGCTATGGAGTGGGTCTAAAGCCCAAGTGCTTAAACCAAAACTAAGAGCTTAGAATAACAATTTAGACAGGCTATAAACAAGCAGTAATAAATGCAACAGAAAAGATGCAGATCAACACTTACGAGAACGTAGCAAGTAGCAGGAAAAAGCAAAGCAAGATGAAGTAAGAGTAGAGGGGAAAAAACGCAAATAAGCAGTTGAATAAAGTGTCTCTTTTTTATTATAAAGTAAAATGGGGAACAGCAGGAACAAAAGATAATTCAAGGTTAAGGGACTAAGGGGTTTGGCCTTCTCAAATGATCTCTGTATTAGGTAGAATAAGCTAAAGAGATGGGACTGGAAGGAGAGTCCCAGATCAAATTTACAGTAGGGGCAGGCAACTACAAAAGCCACCTGGACATTAATGCAATGGGTGGAAGAAATTGCATATTAATACAGTGCAAGAAGAGTGCATGCTAGAAGCAAGGTGACACAGACTGCAATTACCCAAGCCAGTACTAAGGGGAATCTCCAACATTTATCCCATTAACACCAGATTAGATGATCCACATGTGTTAAGAGTATATCCTGGAAGTACTGAAGTATCCTCAAGGCAGAAGCCTTTGAGATGCCCACCGTGTCCCCAGTCTGCCTCTGGAATGTCCCTATGACAAGCATAGGGAGGCCTATACATACCTTAATATTCACAGGGATAGGAAATCCAGCACTCTTTCACTACCCCTACATACTCAGTAAGAACCTTATGATTTTCTTCTCCACTCTAAACCTATCTACTATCTCCTGAGTATCAAAATTATAGTAATTTATTTTCTGCTTCTATTTATGCCTTCTTGGCCTGCAAGTGGTGCTGGGTACAGGTGGTTTTGGCTCAGCCAAAACAAGTAGCTCACGATGGGAAATAGCAAGGTTAGCAACAAGTGACAGCATTTTTGTGAATTAAAAAGTAGATAGTGTAGCAGAGACACTCCTTTATGTAACATATCTGCAAATGGCACTAAAAAGCAGGAAAATCTCACTATGAATCATAGATAAGAGAGTGCTTCATTAGCATATGCTGTTTTACATGATTCCTCATGTATTATCTCATTAGGATTTCATTTGTTTATGCTTATTTATTTTGATTGCTTGTTAGCATAAGTGGCATCTATGGATTGTGGCATTGCTATGCTCATTCATGGAAAACGCATAATGACTAGAAATACCACCCGGGTCTATATTACATGAACAAATGATCAAAATATCGAGTACAACATACTCAACACACTTTGATCGAACGTTCATGTAATCGGACACTTCAAATGTCGAAATTTGGAGTTCCGAAATGTTTTGGTCGGTCTTGCTAGTGAGTGTGACGTAAACATGCTACACTGTTCGGAATGGCTAGAAAGGAGGCTGCTTTCTTTTATATATCAACTCCGAGATCACTGTACATTAGGGAAAGGGCAATTTCCCACTAATTGCATGTGTAAGAAGTCGCTTTGCGATTACCGGGAAATTGCCCTTTCCCCAATGTACAGCGATCTCAAGTTGGTATATTTAGTTAGGGGGGTGTGGGGGGCAAAGCCCCCCACTTTGTTTTGTTTTAAAAGTAGATGTGTTTGTGTAGGTTTGTAAGTGTTTGAATGGTGTAAGTGTGTAGGGGTTTGTATGCATTGGTTGTATGTGTGTGCTGTATGTTAGTATAGGGAAGGTGTGGGATGAACACAATCTTTCGATTTTGTATTTTTCAGGGTTTTGATTACATGAATGATCGATCAAAGTGTGTCGAGTATGTTGTACTCGACATGATGATCGTTCATGTAATATAGACCCATACCACCCATATCACACATAATATGAATTCCACCCATAATGTTTTCAATTTTTTTTATCAACTGTGATTTTTCATTATTTTATGTAAATATTTTCATAAGTAATCCCCCTCTTCTACAGGCACTAGGACCCATATCGTTCCTTCCAGTTTTGAATACAGTTATTGTGGAAAATGGTAATATATGTTTATGTTTATCTTATTTTTAAGAAAATTGATGAAGTATTCAAAAAATTAATACAGTAACTATTAGATAAAGGATATTAATGGTGTTGCAGCTGTTAGTATGGCCTGGTCATGGAGCTTAATTCTCCAGTTTGATTCCTGTCTAGATTACCTCCTGTAAACAGTGAATAGACTGACCCTGTGACTACAAGGATTTTTCACAGTGTGTCTCAGATTTACTTCCAGATTTTATAAACATATAGCTAGATAAATTAGGAATCCTCTGACTTGCCCATAAGTGTCTGCTCTGTGAGTGTCTGACTCTTACATAACACAGGATAGGATAAAGATGTCATCAAGGAATGAATGTTTAAATTTTTGCAGAACCTGAACATGTTTTCTGGTAAGAACAATGCTCAGTCAGTAATTCTGAGAAAAACTGATTCAGAAAAATGGTTATTTTAAGTAAAAATTAAGCAAGCATGTTTCAATCATTATTGCACACTTTGCTATATACTTAAACAAAACAGAAACAATTACTCATGTTTACACTTCTGTTACAGCCATTTCATTACTGGCAGTTGGAAACACTCCAATCACAATGTATAAACAATTAGGCAGCTTTTCAATGTCTTTCTCAATGACTTGATAATAGAGTCTTAGGATGCCAAACACACTTTTGTTGCATTGAGTGTTGATGAGACACATATATAAAAACATTATTAAGTGTAACATGTTTTTTTTTCTTCCTTGGTTTTAAAATATATCACATCATGTAAGTTACAAAAACAAATAAAACGTCATCAGGGAAGATTGTTACCTCACAAGGAGAAAAGGTGTAAAATTCTTTCACAAGCAAGGGTAGCTTTATGCTATTTAAATGTATTTGTAACAAATGTCAAAGTATGTATACTAAAACCTATATATTTATAGCAGACATGTACCCCAATACTCTATATGATAAAATAAACAAAGCATGTGCTCTTTTACAGTTTTTATGGGCACTATTATACATGTAGCATAAGGAAGATGTATCTATTTTTTTTCAAGAAGATATCTCACAAGTTTCTGGACTATACATGATTATATCAGTAATGATTGTGAACATCTTTCATTAGAATGCAGATTAATGGCATATATTTTGGGAATGCCTTTCACTGAAGCTTAATGTAAAATAAAAAAAAGTTGCTACTTTTATAGGTGGCTGCCACATCCCTTCAGTTTAATATAAACTAAGTATGAGATTTCAAAATAATGAGGAAAAAAGATAACTTCTTTAACCCCCTTCTTCACTGATCTCATATAAAGTCAATGCAGTTTTGTTGCTGCAGTAATTGAGGAAATGGAAAGTGATGTAAATGGAAGATTATTTCATTTCAGTGATCCAAACCCTCAACGATAGCTAGTGTACCCATATATATTAAAGGTTTAACACTGATATTGTCTGAAAGAGCCAGTTGTAGAATTGCAATACCCTCCAAGACTGCAGTAATGTTAGTCTCTTACTGCACACAACTTTTATCACAACACAAGTCACCCAGGGTTCTACAGTGCAAATGAGCCGGTAATGTACTCAGTAGTAATGCTTATTCAGTCTACATATTTGAATAATAGCTTAGTATTTTATTTTGGTGCTGCCGAAGCAATCAGAAAAACACATACAACTACAGCTTACAATACTGAATTATATAACTGTAAATCATGTAATTCCAATAATAGCAAGACATCAATTTTAAAAAAGATTCAATAAAACGCATTTTTGCATGGAAAAGGCAGCCCATAATACCTGATTTTATGGGGTACACCTCTATATAACATGCTATGTAAGGAAGAATGGACTACTCTAAAGTTCTCCAGCTATCAAATTTAAATATTATAGTAACGGGTGTGATGGATCAGTCATTAGGAGGTACAATAGGAGTTACCATCCCTGCAGAAATCCTTCATATGTCTATTGAGGGGTAGCAGTTTTGAAACAGTTCAGCTGTAAGCTTCATTTCACATTAGTGAGATAATTAAACTCACAATCATATACTCAGTTTTTTTAATTCTGATTTGTGTCTGTGCTTCAGCAATTCATTGAGCACAGTTTTAGTATTTCTTTAACTGTATAATTAAACTAATTTAAATGGACTACATTGACCTACAAGCCAAAAAAGCTGAGCCCAAAAATAAATGCATAGACTTGATTAGATGGCACATATTTACTGCTTTCCCAGTGTGTCCTGAGCTATGTTGCCATCTGTGTTAATGAAAAGAACAGCCAGTAGTAGTATAACTTTTATTTTTATTTTAAGATCATTTAAAAGTATTGTCAACAATATCCACTTTTTTAAAAACTTTTTTCCCCCATGGTTGTATGTGTGGTGAATTATGTGTAAATAAGGTGGTGTGGGGAATAAAGCAATTAATTTGGTGTTGGCGTGACCCTTGCAGAAATTAAGTTTGTCTTTTAATGAAGTTCCAGACAATTGTATTTATTTGCTATGTCATCTGGATGTCATTAGAAAAGTCACAGTGGAACTGACATTCTATTCCATAGAATGCTGTCTGTTTTCTCTTCTCATCGCATATTGAAAGGACTAGGTTAGATATTATGTATCCTGCTACTATAGGAGGTAAGTACTCCAACTGTTTGCTTGATTGCTTGCTCAGAACAACCAACCAAAAAATTTACCAGACCTTCTATAGTAATTTTTCTAGAGATATCAGTGGAACACATGATTCAAATCTTCAGGGAATGGACCTTCTTTTTAGATATTCAGGTATTCTGAAAATTAAATCCAGCAGGAAACCAGAATTATCTGTGGTGGTGCTGTAACCAGTGATAACCGTATACACAGCCCACATGCAGTGATTTTATGGTATTGCGATTATTATTACTATTACCTGTTGAGAGTGTATGTGAAGTGAGTGCTATTGCATAGGCGAGATAAACTGAAAATATATTACTGTGGTCGTTTTTTTGTTGATTTTCTTCACAATCAGACAACAGCTGTGCACACAAACAGTGTGTTTTGGAAGTGGCTGTTTATATGTAATAGCAAACACTAAATACATGATCACTGTTGAATGATCACTCATATGGCCTGCTGGGGAGAAATATTTGTGCCTAAGAGCTGCAGGTTGAAATGTATTACTATGGCCATTATTTCTTTAGCATTTGTCATTATTGAAAAATTGAGGTGTATGCAGAAAGTGGCTGTCTTGATTGTATTAGACTTAGAGTGAAAGTAAAGGACGATATTAGACCACCTATATGGCTCATTCATGCAGCAGTATATGTCTCTGCAACAACATGTTGGAATACATAACACAGACCATTACATCTTTTATTTTCTTCAGTGGTAGACATCAATAGTATGCAGAGAAGGTGGTTGCTTTTGGTAAAGGCAGACTTTGTGAGAATGCAAAGGGTAATTTCACAATCAATGATTATTTACTTTGCTAAAATATAACGTGTTTCACTAAATAGTCCATTCTACTCAGTATAATATGCAACAATGATGAACAACTGTGTTTAATTTATTATAATCAGATATGTTAATAGGTTTATTGTGTACCACCCTTGAGTAACTCTCTATGCAATGAAATGAAAGCAATAATAATAATAGTTGTACAAAGACTCTGAGAGGCTAAGGAGTTCCTTATTGCAAGACCCTGCATTATATAAGTGTAATCTCTATAAATATTGTAATAAAGGACAACAAGGTTAAACTCATCACATAAAGACATGGGTAAGATAACAAGAAAAATAAGAGGTGGTGAGCAAGAGTGAAAGAAACATCTGTACTAAAATAATGATATAATTCAGATAATTCACATACCTTGAACATAATCAGCTAGATGCTTCACTTTGCAGTGAACTAAAGAGTCCCTTAAATAGAGTGGGCCTTGGAGATGAGGAGAGTAAATCATGAAAGCCGGCAGATAAGAAGATATATATTCATAAATTATATCAGTCACCACTGACACTGGAGAGGGACGTGCACTTGGAATACAAATGGATATATTTAGTAATTCTAGATGCAGATCTCTTTGCATCAAGTACAGTTTCCCTTCAGAACACACAGAGAATGCACTCAACCCTAGGATCTAGATGTCTCTATATCTGTCTCATTCCAGGTCCCCAATAAGACTCCCCACTGGTAGGGCTGTAGGGTTAGGTCCTCAGCCGAGTGTCCAAGCCAAGTCCTCCAACATCCTCTCTGTAACCCAGTGCTTCAAGTCCCTGGCCCAAGTAGCTGGCACACACACTTTTTAAGATTTAATTTTCACACACACACACACACACACACACACACACACACACACACACACACACACACACACACACACACACACACACACACCTGGTTAAAGGCTGGCACAGATTATGCGGTAGCGTTGTCGCCTCACAGTAAGATGCTGTCCGGTTTGATTCTCAGCTAGAGCATCTTCTGCATGGAGACATGCGTGAATGGGCATACCTTCGTTGAAGGTTGTGCATCAGGGCTGGTAACTCGGCATGTAAAAATCAACTACCAATCATTAGCAGACTGGAGTTCCACTGTGGCGACCCCTAACCGGGAAAAGCCGAAAGACACAACAACAACAACAGATTACCCACTCTACCAACTTTGCCCAGACTATAAGGTTGTTATCACTGCCACCAGTCAGTTACTATAAGTGCCATAAAAGAGTATCCAATTATAATATATAATATTAATAATAATAGAAATGGTAGTAGTTCACCAAGGCAGCTAGGCCTTCTGGAGTGGCCCACACAGTGTCACCAATTAAATATAGGTACTCTCAAAGGTTAGATGCTTTCTACAAGGACCAGCCACAATAAACATTTTAAATATATTTATTAATAAATAATAAATGTACATGAAAATACTGTGTGTGTGTGTGTGTATATATATATATATATATATATATATATGTATATATATATATATATATGTGTGTATCTATATATATATATATATATATATATATATATATATATATATATATATATATATATTCACAGTAAACCACATAGTTCGGATCACAGGAACTATTGAAAAGAACATTGATGGACAGACTCAGACAAATAAAGAAAAACAATATCTAAACTAAACTTCACTATATTCCTGACTGATTCTAAAAGAAGTACTATTCCCTAGGTAAGTTACTTACTACCACAAGGCAAGATGCTGTGGGTTAAGGTCTTTCTAGTCAGGCTTCCCAAACAGAATACTTGATACGCTGAGATTTCTCTTTGTAATATCTAAAATATGATTTCCAAGTGGCCTGGCAGAATGACCTCAACTGGCCAACTGACTCTAGGTTCTCACAGTATTCCCCTTTGAAGCTGAGACAGGAAGTAAGCATAGACGGCCATAATACACATCCAAATGTTCCAAGTGGCCTGGCAGAATGACCTCAACTGGCCAACTGACTCTAGGTTCTCACAGTATTCCCCTTTGAAGCTGAGACAGGAAGTAAGCACAGACGGCCATAATACACATCCAAATGTTTATGGCAGTGCTTGGGGCCTCCCCTCTTTTTTTCACTGAGCTAATGGACAAAGGCTCTTTCCAAGACCCAATGACTGTGGTCCTATTTAGCACTGTGAGTTGCCTTTTAATGACTTAGTAGCTCATTTACATTTCTCTTATTTTTCTTTAAGTTAACCTCTGCTGAGCCAGTGTCTTCTGGTAAAACATTTAATTCAGCTACAAAAATGTATGTGCATTTGTCTTCATTTCAGCAGGGTGCACTGTTGATGCATTTTAACACAAGCAAACCTCACCAATACATTTTCAGCACAAGCATCTGTACGATATACAAATGATATACAGTTCTAATGCATTTGTAAAACAAGAATCTTGTATGAATCAGTTTGATATTCAAAGGACATATCATTCTTTACAAAAGTCCAGCTGGCTATGCTGGCACTTGCCCATATCATCACAAATGGTATAAATGTACCTAATTTATGTAGGAACTCAGGTGTATTGCTGAATCTTGTAAGTGACCACTGTCTAGTTATCACTTCATCTTCCTTTAGAAAACAGTCTTCAGACTTGATTATTTACATGAAAAAACCTTCCAAGGAAGACTAGCCTTCAGACCCTTGTAGGCAGAAGGGCAAAGGATAATCTTTTTACTAGAATTAGAGAACATTGACTGCAGATCATTTTATAGAATAACTTTTTAATAAACATTCTAAATCACTTCTAAGGTCTAACAACTGTGTCCAAGATAGGCCTTTCCCATTCAGAATAAGAAAACTAAAAGCCTTAGGTGTCTGTGGTTAAGGTTAACTTTTTGTATTGAAATAAACAATCAAGCAAACAAAAATCATTTAAGCAAACAAATAAATACATGGCACAATGTATGGCACATTCTGGAAGGGCATAAGAAGTCAAGGCCATTATCAGTGCTTCCTCAAACATAGCATACTGTGCAGAGTACCTAACAGCGGAGTGTATAAGAAGTAATAAAAATGTAATATCTGGAAACCCAAACCAAAGATGGAGAATAATAAAATAACGTTTATGAATTTAACTAAGGATTATATAATGGGGGCAGCTACTTATTCTGCTTACCATGCCACAGATATTGGTTCTCAAGAACCCATGTGAGAAGTAATCCAAACCTTCCATTTTAGAACTATTAAGATTAACAGTATACTAAAAATGCTCGCAAACATCATTTCAGTCCCTTATGGAACCCTGATCCATTGTATCTAAACATCTTTCAAGTATTCTGTGTTCTTCTTGTTAAATGTATATTCCATAATTTTAATTTTTTCTTTAAGATCTAGACTTTATAACCCCTTAAATTAAGTATGTCTCATTGGTTCATAGATGTGTACTTGGCTAATGAACACAAGGACCAGCCATACATCCCAATTCTCTGACAAGTTCTGTTGCCATTGAACAGTGTAAGCAGGGACTTGGGAAATAAAACATTTACAACAGGGGCCTGAGAGATGCATCATTCTATATATGTATTGATAGTGTTACTTCTTAAGGTTCTTCTCCAGTCTCCCCTACAAGACGAATGGTAACCATGAACTTGAGTTTTATTACAGGTCTGTTCACACAAGATAGTTGACCACATTAAAAAAAATCACAACAAAGAAGTAGGACAAGTTTTTAATGTAGTAAACACAATATACAGTGTACATGATATAGTATTCAACAATCTGGAATAGGGTCTCCCTGTTGAGAACCAGAAAGCAACGTGGTGCACGTACGGCAACTGCACGACTGTGAAGTCAGCACATGGGAGAACAAAAATAGCCAGCAGAAAGGGTGGAATACAAAGAGTTTAATATAAACACATAGCTAGGTAGAGGGTAGTAAGCCCAACTACCTGTCTCAAACCGGTATATTTACCTTTTACCTAAAATACATAAGGATGCTAGATGTCCCCCTGGAAGACCAATTGTATCAGGGCGGGGGTCTATTACTGAACCTCTATCTGAATACTTGACACACTATCTGAAACCACTACTACACCTGATATGGGCCAGAATTCAGGACACTACTCAATTCTTGGATATTATTTGTGACATGCAATTGGAGCCCCATTGGCTGTTATGTACCTTGGATGTAACCTCTCTATACACAAACATACCTCATTGGGCAGGTTTGCAGGCTTTGGACTTTTGGTTGGGAAGATCTGGCTTATACCAACCAGGCTTAATACTTGTTTAGTGTGCCTGGCTGAATATGTTCTTGCCAGTAATGTATTCTACTTCCAGGACCAATGTTTTTGGCAGGTCAAAGGTACAGCAATGGGTGCCTCTTTTGTACCCATTTATGCGGACCTTTTCATGGCCTATATTGAGGTTATGATTTATGACTCTAGTCATAATATATATATATGGATGAATTAGATATCTGGAGACTATATCTGGATGATTGTTGGTTGGTGTGGAAGTCGGATGAAATCTTATCTTCAGGAATTTATTGGCTATCTCAATGACAATGTATGGGAAATTGAGTTTAAAGTAAATTTCCATAAATCGATGATTGTTTTTCTTGATGTTGAGGTTAGGAGGAACCCTGATGACACCCTAGCCACTCGGGTTTTCAGGAAATTTCCTGAATATAACTCACTTTTACATGCTACAAGTTTCCACCCCCGACATATCATCCAGAATATCCCCAAATCACAATTCTTCAGAGTCAAAAGGATTTGCTCAAGCCAACAAACATTTGAGAACACCAGAGATGATTTAATACACAGGTTTCGTGAGAGAGTTTACCCCTCTGGTACCATCAGCACTGCTTGTCATTGGGCTTCCAATCAGAATAGAACTGACTTGTTACGATACAAGGACAAACATAAAGACTCATCTAATTCTCTGGTTCGTCTGGTGACCACATATGGACGCAACACACGTGAGTTTATGAATATCATTAATAGACACTGGAACATCTTGATGGCTGAGGAGAGATTACACTCTTTTTTTTGAGGAACAGATGCTCTTTTTTTTTCAGAAGAGGTCGGACATTGGGTTCCCTGTTTAGCCACTATAAGAGGGTGGGCCCTAGTTCCATTGTCTCTACTCAACATACACTGAGAGGTGGCCCAGTGTTGGGTTGTATACCATGTGGCCATTGTGCTTATTGTAACAAAGTCCAACATACGAGGGAATTTAGTAGTCGCAATATGTCCAAAGTTTTCAATATCATCTTCTGTGCTAACTGTAATACAGAGTAGGTCATCTATCTAGTCACATGTTCATGCTCTTCATTCTATGTGGGACAAACTTCCAGGCCAATTTCGCCTTAGGATTGGGGAGCATCTTAGTGACATTAGAAACAAGCGTCCTAATAATGCTCTGTTAAAACAGGTCTATAAACATAATTCTGCTTCTTTTTATTTTACTGTCATTGATTGCATTGTAGGTAAATGTAGGGATAAATCAGGTTGGCATGATTTACTTAATTTCAAGGAACGTAAATGGATCATTAAATTTGGGGCTTTATTCCCACCTGGTCTTAATGACCAATTCTAATGCACCAATGAACTGCCTTTATGTTACTATATATAAATACACCTATATGAATGGACATTGTGTTTTTGTTAACTCACTGAAGAAGGCTATTACAGCCAAAACCAGTTTGAGACAGGTAGTTGGGCTTACTACCCTCTACCTAGCTATGTGTTTTATATTAAACTCTGTATTCCACCTTTTCTGCTGGCTATTTTTGTTCTCCCTGTTGAGGTCACATGAAGAAAGACTGTATCCCCAAACTACAAACTACTTGCACCAAAACTGATGGTGTGATTTATCCCCATACTAGAATATGACTGATCTTTCTTCAACTCTTTTCAGAATCAAGCCATTTTTAAGCAGTAAAAATAATCAGCAAATGTATAGCATTTTTTACAAGAGAAAAAGTCAACTGACTTCCAGTTATAGCCAGATGTACACTGCATTAATGTCTTTTACATGTAAATTATCAAAATGTGACTTCTGTACTTTACTGCTTACAAATAACATCTCTTCTCATTGTCTGCTATATTTAGAAAATCAAATTGCATTATTTCATAGAATAACAACATATAGAGAAAAGAATTGCACCAGCTAAAAGGAATATGCTACCAAAGAAATTAACACAAGCAATGGCAAAAACCTACAACTATTTGACCTCTTTTCTAAATATCTAATGCACAAAGATTGAAACACATCACTCCTAATATTGTCTATTACAGCATCAAATTAAAGGTTTTCTATAAGCCTGATACCCCATTACATACCATCCATTATTTCCCATCCTTCAATTTTTTGTCTGCTTCAGCAAGTTCATTTGCACCCCCAAACCTCCAAACCTCCTAATCATTTATTGATATGGAATTTTGCAGAAAGCTTTACTAAAACCCATAAACCTTAAATCTGTTGATTTCTTTTTTTTTGGAAACATTCATACCCTGACAACTTGGAATGACAATAGCTGTGGTAAATATACAACCTTTCTAAAGCCTGTCATTCTGCTTTGTTTTGTGAGTGGAAGCGAACAATTTTCCCTTCAATAATTTTTCATTACATTGCTAATTACTGATCTTGGGTTAAATTGTGCATACTTCTGCATTTATAGTCTCATCTCTTTTATGTACTATATCAGCTTTTACATATTCATGTGGCACTTTCCCAGCATCCAAAAAAATAACTTCTTATTTACAAATTCTAGAGCATTAAGTCACTAATATTTTAATGAGTTTACAATGCTCGGTATGAAATGAAACTTTGCACGGGTGTGTGTGTGTGTGTGTGTGTGTGTGTGTGTGTGAGAGAGAGAGAAAACATATGTGTATAGGCTTGTTTATATGTTCAGTAGTTTTAAAATAAGTAAAATGGTAAGAGTAAGAGACCACAGAGTTTTGCCTGAGAGCTCTGTCTTTTTCTTTTCGTACTGTGCCCTGTGATATGTTATTTAATATTTAAACTATTTGGATAATGTTGTGTTTTCTTACAAGATTAAAATTGCTGTTCATGTTTCAATTTAATATTCAGAACACCAGTTTTAATAAAACAGCTTCAGTCTTGCTGGATGTGGCTAATGTGAAACATTGGGAAGTAATTTTCATTAATGATGCAATAGCTAGATGAGCTAAGATGACATATAATTTTGTTTTGTAGCAAGCACTGTATTGAGAGTTTTGACTTGCTCCTTCATCTTCCACTTAAATGTTATTTTTTCTGGAGTACTGAGAAAAAGCTTCAGTAATTCTGCTTGAGTACTGCTAACAGCAGCATATTGTTCTGTTGTGCTGCTGACTTGGATAGATGCTCTGAATATACAAGTTTTGCATTTCAAGCATTCTTGTTCTAGTTGTGCAAAATATTTTGAAAAAATTATACTTTATTTTCTGTCACATATTGAGGCATAGTGAGTAGAATGTATAATATTATCACATGTACTCTGTCTCAGCAGATAAGCATGTCCCTCGGGTTTGCACAGTCATTAGGCAATATAAAACAATCCACAAAAGTATGCACGTTTTGCTGAGATGATTTGTTCAAAAAGTATTATTTTGATTTTTTCATTATCTGAAATACATATATTTTATGGATGTTTGGTGAATGCCATTAGTTGCTGTGGTGAACCCCAATCCTCAAGCCCATCTCTACTGCAAATTATGGCAAGCACATAATGGGAATAGCTGAAGAGATCCAAACATTCTTCAAGCAAACCATGAGCTGTACTGATACTCAGAGGTTGAAAATATGGGACAAGAGCTGCATCTAAGCAGTTTCAAAGTCCAGCTGAAGTTACAGCTGTTTTTTCATGCTGCCCTTCCCCCCACCACCACACTGTGCTCCAACAGCAACATCAATAATGAACCACCAATACCTCCCACAAATCAGAAAGGCAAACTCATTAGCATGCTTTCATAGGAATTCAATAATAATGTTCCATAGTTAAATTACATTAGTGCATGTGCATTCTGTTACAAAGACACCATCAGTGTGGGTATAGACTGATTGACCTGGCCAGAATTGAAGGTGGAAACTGAGCAGCTGCAGGTCAGTAGCTTACAATATATAGAGAGTACCCCACTCCAGATTGATATGGTAGTGAACCAGCTCCCAAGCCAAAAACCACCACAATGCAACCATAGACTAAACATCCTTCAATGCATCCCAATTAATAACTAAATGTATCTCACCCCATTCGAAAGATGCTATTCCTCTGTACTCTGCCTTGATCAGACCAGTTATAGAAAGTAATGCCCTCTTTAGCATGCATCTACCTAAACAAATCATACTGCTAGAAAACCCTGAATGTTCCTAACTAAAAAGATCAGCAAACAGAAAAACTTTCAGACGGGTTTGAACATCTGTCCAAAATGCTCTGTCTCATATAGACTACTGTATAAGATTTATGTCTTTAATTATGGTATTCTGTGCAGTCAAGAATCAAAACTTTCTTCATCTCTGAGACTTCCACAAAAAAAAAAAAAAAAAAAAAAAAAAAGGTCCACAAGCTCTAAAATTAAACATTTAAAATTCCATCAACAAATAAATAAGATGTGCTGAAGGAGAAGGTTTATTACTCATCTCTGGAATAAACGTCTGTTACAAATCAAACATAATGACCACTCTGTTTACTTTAAGGCAAGCCATGATGATTGGATGGGCTCCAATAAATGCAATCTAGGCCTGGCTTGTTTTGCCTTCCTGGGGGAAGGAGGTACCCTATGAGGGTGGGTAAAAGTAAGGTGATAATGGTGCATAGACTGACATTTATTTTTAAGCTCTATGAATGTCTTCAAATTACTAATCCTTCACTGTCCACTACTGCACATACATTGCTATACGTGGCAGGCTAGGACAGAGATGTCCGTATACATGTGTGTGTATGAATGTAACTACATATATATGTCAGAACATGTGGCAGGCATCACTCACAAATGACTGCGTTCATCTTTTTATCTTTGATAGGTCGTTACCATTGCTGTCAAGCATAAAGACTTTATTATATGGGGACAGAAAGGGGATGCTTCCACATGCATGGAAGAGAGCTTACAGTATGTGGAGTGCCCTTCATTTTGAGGTAGTCATACAATGGCGAAACACTGGTAATATTCATGTAGGGTCATGATTTCTGGATTATGCAACAGGAGATATTCATGGATCTCATGCTCGTTTGAATATCCCTTTTTTTTTGTGCAGGGACCATTGACTGAAAGTAAAATTCACAAGTTTCACAAGATTCTCTTCTTGTATGTCCAGTGAATGAGAGAACAATCTGTGCAGATTCTCTTTAAATGAGTACTGTTATGGATTAAAATGAGCAGGTTTCCTTACAGAGACTGGGCTATTCCCTTTTCTACATGATATTCAGAATTTGGAGTTAGTATATATTAGTAGTGGGATATGTGTACAATGAGTGCTAAGGGTGTAGGAAAGTCTATTTCTCTGCAAAAATACAGACAGTATGTGCAGACCATTCAGTGTATATAGCTCACAAGTCAAGATGCTATCATCCAACACTGATGTACATTTGATACACTATATTTACTTTCATATTGACAGTTAATGTATCGCTACATTGTACGCTATATTTAGTCTCACACTGATATGCAGTTGATGTATCATTATAGTGTACACTATATTTAATATGCTGCCATTCATTGCTGCAATTCATAGACGTGGATAATGACAATGAAGAACATAAAACAACATGTTTCTATTAATGGTGTGCATGACATGCAGACCTGTACTGTGTATCAGTCTGCACAAGAGTTCCTGGCAGGTGAGGTGTTCTGTAGTATGGCAGCTCTACACAGCACAACCAAGAACAGCACCCTAGCAAGGCATACCTTATTAACTTGTTATGGACTTCAAATTCAGAAGGACATGAAAAGAAGAAGAAAATCAGTTATCAACGAGCAGTGTCACTCTTCCTTCTCTAGCATTGAAGACAAGCAAGTGAGGCATTTTGTTTAGATGCTTTAATACATAGAAACACATCGGGATGGAAATCGGCATCATAAAATATGAACAAACTGGTTAACAGACAGAATTTACATACATATACATACATGCTTATATCTCAACAGCTTACTATAAAATGGCAGTCTAGCTTGCACATGCTCAGTATTTATACACTTGTGCAAGCCCTTGGATAGCTTCTTAAAGGTACATACACACATTGATCCAGATCATCCCTCTTAAAAAGATTGCCCTTTATACAAAACAATATCATATTTATACATGCATTACTATAAACAGTAGAAACAAAACACAATGTTCATGTCCAGGTTGCTTCATATCTGTTACAGGGTTTAGAGATGAGACGATATCTCGTAAAATAACAGTCTGGACCAAATTTAGCAACAGGAACAGTCTGCTGTGCTCAACTCATATCAGGAGCTTCTAGATTTGTCACAGGAATTGGAATGTCCTCTGGAACTTTCTCAGGAATTGGAACACTCATTCTGAGATTGAGTCTTTCTCACAGGCTATGAACTGTGGTATAAGCTTGGACAGCGGTCTCAAATGTTTCTGATTCCACCTAAAGAATGCTCCTTATGATTCCACAGTGTATGATCTCAGCTCTGGACCAATATTTTTCATGACACCAATCCAATCATAGCCTTTGGATGTTTGCTTCCTTTTAACTTCTTCCTGTTGTAATTGATTGAGCAGTTTACTGGTTTTTATCATAGCAGGACTTGTGGGTTAGGCACTTCTTCATCCTTCAACAGACTGGCTTTCACTAACCTGTTGTACTTGACACATGGAACCAAGAATTGACTATTGATTGGTAATGTGGTTCTGGTTTGTCAAGACAGAAGTCTCTGAGCAGGTGAACCAAGATGTTTATCATTAGGAACATTTCTGAGATTGTAGAGATTCAGAAAAACATCACTATTATCTCATTTTGATTTCTCTAGCAACTCTTTTGCACTTTGAACTACACGTTCTGCCAAACCATTTGACTGCAGGTACTCAGGACTACTTGTGACATGAGTAAAGTCCCATTCTTCTGTGAATCTTTTGAACTGTTGGCTTGTAAACTGCATGCCATTGTCAGAAATAACTTTGTGCGGAGTACCATGAACAGCAAAAAGAGGCTTCATCTTAATAATGATGGTACTAGATGCTAGGTTAAGAAGTAAGGCAATCTTGAACCAATTGGAGTAAGAGTCTACTAACACCAAATAATGTTGACCATTCCACTCAAAGATATCAGTGGCTACTGTCGACCAAGGTAGTTCCAGAATCTGGTTTAGCTGAAGTGGTCCCTTTTCTGTTGATATGGCTTTGTACTATTACACAGTGAACAAGATGAAAGTGCTCTCTCAATATCTTGTGACATAGAAAGCCAAAGTACTAGTCCTCTCGCCCTTCTTTTGGTAGAATCAGTTCCTGGGTGACCACAATGCAAGATAGTACTCTGGTTGCAAAGACTTTGGAACAATTACTTTCATAATGATACCATTGTCAGCCAAAATCTCATTTCTGTATGGAAAATAAGGTTGCACTTCCTGAGGTAAACTAGACTGCTTTGACATTCATCCTTGTTTGTTAAAGTGGTTGAGCCTCTGTAAGACTGTATTTGTGGCTGTGTGATCTCTCAGGTCGTCAAGATATATGGAAGAAAAATTTCTCACTTCCATGACTTCAGAATCAAAGTTCTTATTCTCATGCTGTTCTGTGGTGTTTCTGGGTAATCTAGATAATGTATCAGCAAGATAAAGAAGTTTGCCTTTCTTGTAGACAAGATTGAAATTATACTTTTGCAATCTCAGTATCATATGTTGCAGTCAGGCTGGAGCTGAATACATTGGCTTTCTCAATATAGTGAATAGGTGTTGGTGGTCTGTTTTGATCTGGATAGGTCTACCATAAACATAGTCATGGAACTTCTAACATGCAAACACAATTGCCAAAAACTCTTTCTTTATCTAGGCATAATGCATTTCAGTTTGGGTAAGCATTTATGGTGCATAGGCAACAGGTGTATCCTCTTGTAGATTGACTGCACCAAGACCAAATTTTGAAGCATCACAGGAAAGTGTAATGGGCTTGTGAACATAATAGTATTTGAGAGTTGGTGGACTAGCAATTCTCTGTTTGAAGACATTAAATGCTCTCTGGTGTGGCTCTAACCAAGACCAGGATATATCTTTGTGTGTCAGCTCTCCGAGTGGTGCTAAAAGTTGGCAAGTCTGGAATGAACTTGCCTAGATAATTGACCATGCCAAGAAAATGTTGCAGGGCTTGAACATTGTCTGGAGCTGGCATCTCAAGATTGGCTTTTGTTTTGAAGGGTCTGGTCATAGGCCTGTACTCATAATTACGTGAGCAATATAAGTAACTTCTTGTAGTTTAAATTTGCATTTGTGTGGACAGAGCTGAAGATTCACTTGACATGCCTTTTCTAGAACTTTGAGGTTTCTGTCATGCTCAGCTTCATCACGACCTGCTACTAGTATGTCTTCTACTGTAATAGCATAAGGGTACTCAGAAAAATTCGCTACATTGCTCGTTGAAAGACTTTTCTTGCAGAATTTATCCCAAACGGCATTCTAAAAAATCTGTACCTGTCAAATGAAGTACTGAAAGTATTGAGCAATAAGAATTTTTTGTCAAGCTGAATTTCCAAAAGGAACTCTTTGCATCTAAGACAGAAAAAAATAGTGGCATTTGGCATCAAGCCTGCAACTTCTTCAACTGTGCTTACTGGATTATGAGGTCTTTTTAGTGTTTTATTCATATCTCTTGGATCAATTGATGTCATCTGAGCTTTTCTTATGAGCTACCACCATGGGAGATACCTATTCAGTTGGAGTTTCAACTGGGCAAATCACACCATTTTATCTAACTCTGCTTTGACTCTGTCCTGCATGACTATTGGAACATTACTTGCTGGCATGATAACTGGACTGACCTCTGAGCCTAACATCATGGAGTACGCAACTTGAAGCTGGCCTAATTTGTCTTCAAAGAGATCAGCATAAGTAGAAAAAATGTGCTGGGCAAAATTAGAGTAGTGATCTTTTAACCCATTCCCTCCAAAGGAGTGTTGGAAGTTTGCATTGTAACTTCCAGTTGGTGGAGCCTAAGCATATTGATACAATCAAATGATGTCCTCTCATTTTAAACAAATGTTCATATTAATGGAACCATAAGACTTACTAAAGAAAAGTTGATGTCAAAACCTTCTGCAGAAACAATTACTTATAGTGGTCATATTTTTTAGATTTCATGTCTTAAACACAGTAATTATTACATGTATATTTTGTAAACAATTTACAATATCTCTGCAGCCATTCAAGTTAAACACAATACCAACAGCATTTTGTTCAACCTGCTGAGGGTTTTCATATGACGCTAAACAGATTTGTCTCTGCTGTTTGGTTGTTGAGATATTTAGAGAAACATGAAATATATAACAGTATAAATAAATATTATATGAACAAAAATTAATATCTCTTTATCTGAATTAGACAGAGGTCCAATATCAATCCAGTTGTTTGCCACTGTATCATTTTTTAGAGGAAATCTTCTTAAAATTTGTATGTAGCATGGTTTTGGAATTATTAATGTAACTATAAACAAGCAATATTTGATGCCTAGAGGCATCCGTAGGAAGTAACTGCAGAAACACCTGGAGGTGTTACTAGGATGTAATGAGTTATAAGCTGGCTTGGTGGACTTCCTTATTAAATAAAAACAGTCCCATTTTCAAACTGTCAATGAGTCCTAATAATGATGGGACCACATAAAATAGTAAGTCGTAGCTTCTTCCAGCAGAATAACACGAAAGCACTACTGAGCCTTTGGTTTGAATTTCTTCACCTCCCTAAGCAACAAGCTTCACAGACCTTGCCAGATCAAGCCTTTCATCTTTTCACACTCTGGCAAAAGTCTCTGCTGTCATAACATTGCACTTGGAACCTGTGTCACCTTTCAGCTCTATGGGTTTGCCATTTATCTGAAGAGTACTTCTTTGCCCTTAAATCTACTGCATTAACTGTTTCCTGAAGCATTGACACACCATCAACATAGAGTAGACTGCAACCCTATGTCATAGCTTTCTAATTGATCAATTTGTTTTTTAAAATGTTCCCTTTAAAAAAAGAATGTTGGCCTTTTGGTTTACAAAATCTTTTGAAATTATTTCATTTATTTCATTTGTGGCATTGCTGACCAAAAGCTAAACATTTTTTTCCTTTTAGATTCATGACTACCATAACTATTATGACAGTTGGCAATGAAACTGGGTTGGGGCCCATGCTTTGAGTTTGCTGACTCACTGTTATGCTTCACTGAGAATGTGCGAACTCTGGAATTTGCTAGAAAATTCTGGGGTTTACCAGTGAGTGCTGCAGGGGCTATAGTTGCTGCCATGTGTTTGGGACTGTTTTTTGTTTTTTTTAACCATGTGCTGCATACTATATCAGCATGAGCTTTATCACTGTGTCTTCTAGAGCTATTCTCATTTGCAAGCATATGTGTGCGCTTTTCTGTGAGCTCATATATCTGACAAATCTCGATGGCCTTATTCAAAGTTAAATCAGTGTCATGAAGCATAATCTTCTCACAGCATCATCTTTAATACCACACACAAGTCTGTATTTTATCAACTCATCCCTGAAATCACCAAATCTGCACGTTTTAGCCTTATTTCTCAAATCAGTTATATATGCTGCAAAAGTTTCACCAGGCCTTTGATCCCTTGTGTAAAATTATTGCCTTTCCATTGTAACATTTGTCTGGGGTTACACATTTCTCTGAATTTATGTTTTAAGCACTCAGGGTCCTCCCTTGACTCAGCTAGTACAACAATATGATGGGTTTCCCCCTCTGCTATATAGATAGCAGGTGCATACACAAATGAACGTTCCCTTTCTATGGCTTCTGACCCAGCTAAATTAAGCAGAATAAATGCCTTTGTATAGTCATCTTTATCAGAACATGCAGACTGTATGAAAATGCTGTACTCTTACTCAAACACTCTCCAATTCTCAGCAATATTACTGTCAAACACAAGTGTACTGGGTTTTTGAAATCCATCTGCCATGCCCACAAAGTATGTGCAAACACACTGAAAATATGGCCCTTGTAATTACATATGAACAAACAGTTCTGTGAGCTAGTAATAACATTCAAATGCACAATAAACTCTTTGAAATACTGTTACTTTGCGAAATATGCTCTGAAATGGCTGTATTCTATGGAATAACTTTATTGTAATACTGCTCAAACATGTGAACACTTTACACACTTCTGATAACTCGGATATCTTTGATTATACGAAAAATACATGCTTAGCAAAAATGCGGTGGTTTCTCCTTATTTTATTAATTATATGCAATTCTGACTTTATTTCAAACATTTTCCATAGTAATTTGAATATTTTTATCAGTATCGTTGACATCAGTTTAAGTGAATAGCATTTAGAATGTTCTGTATGCCTCATTTTATATTTTTTACAAAAAGGAAAAGTGATGAGCAAGTTTTAATATTTGAAATTCATTTCTGACCTGTTTTGCGAAGTATGCACATTTTAGGGATGATTCACTCCTTTATATTCCCCCATTTCTAGTCTGTTGACTCATGGCTATAACTCCGGATCCCATTCTAACATTATGTTTCTCATCCTTCTCTAACACTGAAGAAAAGCAGGTGGGGTATTTTGTTTGGATGCTTTAATACTTAGAAACACCTCAGGATGGATACCAGCATCATAAAATAAGAGCAAATGGGTTAAAAGACAGACCTTACATGCATATATGCTTACATCTCAACAGCTTACTACAAAATGGCAGTCTAGTATTTATACACGTGTGCAAGCCCTTGGATAGATTCTTAAAGGTACATTCACACACACACACTGATCTACAAGCAGCAACCTACTGATGAAGGAGGAAATGGTAGGACTAGGTCAGCCAAGTGGTCATTACCTACTAAAAACTTCTATTTACCTGTCAGGATTAAATAATAGGCAAAGGCTCATTAATAAAATATTTCTGCAATAGTCAAACTACAGTATATGCTTTAACCACAAGAAATGTTGCTGCCTAGCAGCTGCTCTGAAAAACTCAACCTTACTACTAATGAGCTTTATGCTCGTATAGCGAGTTACTGATTTTGCATGAAATGTTGAACCAAGGGCATGAATGGCACAAAAACAAAGTGAAACTGCTTTACTAGCTTGTCCCTAGAGCATAGAAGCACCTTACAAACCACATCCTTTTTATTTTCATCACTGTGGCACACTACAGCTAATTAAACCAGTACTCTGAAGGGTAGAGACACATTGGAAATGTTTGGAAAATGTAAAAAAAAAAAAAAAAAATACAGATATGACCATGAGAGGACAGAGAGGAATAAAACAGTTTTAAAGAAAAAAATTTCATTGTACCTATCAGCCCAGGTAAAGTCAAGGATAGCTAAACATTTTGGCAATACAGACAATTTTCAAAGGACAGTGTATCAGTATACACCAAGTTAAAACAAATCAAGTTGCCAACCCACTAAAGTGAATAATAAAGTCTGAAAGGAAGGCAAAATTCCATGGTATCAACGAGTCTCACTATTCAATCCATCTAAAAACAGCGCCATATTCATATTCCTCAATGTATTTCTGCAATAATTGTAAAAGGCAGTGTTTCAGCCCCAGTGTAATAACACCGATATCTGTTATACTATTTCATGAATATACTAATATTTCCTAAATCATATTTTCACCATGTACTGCAGTATTTCTTTTGCACACTAAAATGTCTTAACTAGTGGCATGAAAACAATACAGAACTTCACTATCTATCAAAGTGCTTATAAATACACTAACATACAAAGACTAAGGATGGTTTCTGCACTTCAATGAATTTTTTGTGGTACTGTGCAAATGGCAGCCTTTTTTTCCTTTCCTTTTCTTTCTGAAGAGAAAATTCATCCTTAAATATGTTTTTTTCTTTGTCATGCTAACTTATTTTCTGAAAGAAAAATCATGTTGTAGCAATACATGCTAAGCAACAGCAAAGGTTGCACTCACACACGTGTGTGTGTGTGTGTGTGTGTGTGTGTGTGAGAGAGAGATAGAGGCAGTTTGCCTGCCTGCACTATAACGCATCATACTATTCATTTATTCTAGTGTTTTGACACTAGCAATGATTCATTTTTCATGTATTTTTCTTCTTTGTGAAAATCTGTGGCTGGTGGATCATACTCAAGAGAAAAGTTACACTTGGATTTATGTTTAACCTTGCAAAGTTTATCAGTGTCACTTGTATCTCTTTTTTTGTCTCATCTACAGCTAGAAAAACTGAAATTAATAAAGCACCAAAAAAAAAAAAAAAAATAATAAAGGAATATAAATTAATTCTCTGTTTTCTATTGCCATGTTATTTCCAAGAGTGCTCTAGCAATAATTGACTTCTTTGGGACTCCCCTCTTCTTCAGGTTGGCGCAACCATGGTATATACACATTCAGGTGGTGTGGGAGGCTTGACTCCTGCAAGAACACTTAAATATAATGGTTTTACCCTCGTGTATTTTGGGGCATTATTTATTCTACTTCTGATGGTTGGGATTGTGTAGCTCAATGTTTCATGATAGAACCATCTCTTTCAACTTGAACAGAGGCTTCTGCTGAATGTTTGCATTCTTCTTTGAAAACATTTAAAGTATTATCATTCCACTGCTTCACTTGCTGCCTGTTTCTGTTGTGATGGTCCCTAGCTAGCAGCAAATGTATATGCTAAATCCATAATAATGTTATGAACAGCAGTACTGTGTTAAAGAAACAGAAAGATGTCTACCAGGAATGCTTGTTAAATTAATTTAATCAAAGGTTTAGTGCTTTCATCTGTTTAAAAATTATCAGAATTCATCAGAACAAAAGACTGCCACAAAACCAACATTATACAGTATCATGACATAAAACACATACAAAAAGGCATGTATTCTAAATGAAAAGTACTTTTACTCATAGCGCATTACTCCCTCAAAAACAACACCTATAAAATAACAAAATAAAACAAACAAAAGATAGATAGATATATAGGTATGTATGAATGGACATTTTAGTTCACCATATTGAAAAATGCTCACTTTATCAAGTTTATGTCTATATTTAAAAGTTCTCTCCTGTTATGCAACTGCATCCGTTTAAAAATAATTTTGTAAAATATGTGATAAAGTAAATAAATTAATGCATAAATATATACTGACAAATGACTGAGTATGTGCTCATATAAACACATAGAACAACACAGCAGGCAAAATAAATAGTTGATAATAGTATAAATGGGAATACATAAATACTCAGTATAAAATGTGGAGGTATGAATTTATTACAATATAGTGAAATGTATAAAATGTTATGAAATATATAATAAAATGTTTTCTTATCACTAGGATATGATGAGGGATTTAACCAATGGTAGAGGAAAGAGTGAAAAAGAATTTAGAGAGATGCTTTAATGTTTGGCATCCCTTAGTTTTAAAATTGGATTCATTGAAGCAATTTCATTCAAACTAGGAGCGCTTTTGACAGATGACCTCAATTGCCAAATGAACTCCTTGTATTCAAAGCAAGCTTATCACTACCCTTCTCTTTGAAGAACAGTCAGTTTCTAAAACTGCAAAATTAAACTTTTTGAAGTTCTTTAATAAAATTGAATGCTTGTAAAACACACTGGGAGGGATTCTTTTGGATATATCATAAAAATGTTCATATAGACTCTTTTGTAAAAGCCTTTTTTTACCAATTTAAATGGCAGGACATTAAACTGTGGAACAAGATTTCTCTATGTCCCTGGCTGCTTTTTACCTAGAACCACCTATTTTAGGATTGACAAGATAGACAAGGATGTGGTAGTCATCTGCAAATAAATTGTGGTTTTGATTGATGAGGACTTAACTTTGTTTATCTGGACACTTATCAGTCAGTCCCTTGACATAAAATGTTATCTTTGACACTTAGATATGAGAATCGATGTGTCTATTAGTGACAATGTAGCATAACACAGGGTATACAGAACTCCTAAAGTATAATTGGTTAAATAAGACAATAAACTGATGTCCAAATTGCTTATGTTAATGCTAGTTTGGCTGAATTTAAGAGACTTTATAAATCTTAATAAAAAAGGATTGGGGCACTTTATTCTATAATACTATTTTATTCTAAACAAATATGGGAATTAACTTATTGAAATACTTGGGAATAGCTTTATACATAGTTACAAATTTATAAAGAATATGAAGAAAAATAATACCAACATGAATGCAACTGATGTAAAATAAAATGAATTTCAAAAACATTTTAATTTTCTTTCTTCACTACCAGTTATGGAATAAAAATGAAAGGATTGATAACTAGAAGAGAAATTAATTCCCACCATCACTTTTATGTAACCACAACTCCAATTTTTTTTTATAAAATTTATTCCAGTTTACAATCTACATTTATTTATTTTATTTTATTTTACATTTGTTGATCGGGATACTCCGCCTGGATACATGTCCATTTTCAGCAGAGGCCGGAGGAGAAAAGCTCCAGGTTACAAAATTAAACAATTCCACTTATAAAACAATATTATCTATACAGTACTTAGAGAGGTAGAGGGGGTTACCTGGAATGACAGTGATTACAAAATACATGTTGAATATAGTAGAAGCACGGCTATATGCTAGAGTTGTTAAGCAGCACACAATGAGATCGAAACTAATTAAAAGTTACTTACAACTTATTTACAAAATTACATACCCTGTGGTCTTAGGCTTTTGCTGCATATCAGACAGAAGTGGCTGACATCAGTACTGAAGCAAGATAGAAGTGGCCTGCATAAGACAGATGGTTAAGGTAGGAGTTAGTCAGGGTTGGTACAGGAACAAAGCCAATGTCCCATAAGATATTGTTTGAGGCCTTTTTTGAAATGGTTTAATGAGGGTTCCTGAGTAAGAATAGTTGAGAGAGAGTTCCATGTTTTTCCAACAAAGTTGGCAAACAGGGATTCACCAGCAGAATTAGATGCTTTTTGAGTTTGTACAAGTGATTTGTTGGATGATCTAAGTGGTCTGAGATTATGATATGGTTTTATGATATTTGTTAGAGCTGGAGTGTTTTCAGGTTTGTATAGTATTTTGTGGGTGATAATGAGCTGGTTGAACTGGATTAATGTGGGTAGTTTGAGCCGTCCAAGGAGCTTTAGGTTAGGCAATGATGGGACCTGTATGAAGAGCCCGTGGCAAATCTAGCAATATGGTTATAGCAGCGAGCATGTTTATTTAGCGCCATTTTATTCAGATTGGTGAGAAAGGGGGAGGCATAGAGAAAGGTTGAGAGTAGGTGGGAGCGGGTGGTAGCAATCCTAGCTAATTGGGTTAGGAAGGATTTATTTCTATACAGTAGGCCAAGCTTTTTATTAATGGTTTTGATAGTTTTATTGATGTGCAGGTTGAATTTGAGATTACTGTCAACTATTACACCTAGGAGCTTAGTATGGATCTCAGGAGTGATAAAAGAGCCATTGGTGGTGGTTATGGAGAAGGTGAGGGGGGTGGATCTACTGGTTGGGGTGAAGAGTAATTTAGTTTTGTTGGTGTTTAAAAGAAAGTGGTGATTAGCGAGCCAGTTTTCAACTGTGTGAAATATATTCTGGGTTAAGGTTTGCAAGTTGGACAGAGAAAAGGCTGTACAGATCAGTGCTGAGTCATCTGCGTATTGGATACAGGTTACTTCAGGGATGACTGAGTGAAGGTTATTAATGAAAATTGAAAAGAGTAGAGGACCTAATATAGAGCCCTGGGGGACTCCAAGGGTGAGAGGTAGCGGGGTGGACAGTTTATCCTGCCATAGGACAGCTTGCTGTCTACCACTTAGGATAGGAACCATTGAATTACAAGGTTGTCCAGGGAAATGGTTTTAAGTGTTTGTAAAAGTAAATAGTGGTCGACCATATCAAAGACCTTTGGTAGGTCCAGGAAAAGGACAGATGAAAGCATGTTGTTCTGATTTTGGTGGATAGCATTAGTGAAAGAGAGAAGGGCAGAAGTGGTGCTGTGGTGTGGCCTGAACCCATTTTGGGAGTTAGCTAGTATGTTGTTCTGGGTAAGATGGTGCGTACGTTGCTTGTGGACACATTTCTCCATGATCTTCGCTAGTGGTGAAAGGATGGCTATCTGTCTATAACTGGATAGTTCTGTAGAACTTGCCCACTTATGTAGTGGAATGACATGGGATACTTTCCAGATGGTTGGGATAGTGCCCTCTGTTAGCGTTCTATTGATTAGGATGGCAATGGGGTATGCTATGGCTTCTGCAGCTTTTTGTAAGTACTCTGCTGGTAGGATGTCGGCTGATAGGGTGATTGGTTTTAATTTTTTAATTAGAGCACGAATGAAGTTGGTAGAAACTGTTTGGAGGTTGAAGAAGGGATAGATAGCAGGGGTGGTTAGCATAGTATTGGTGCTTGTCGTAGTACGTTTATTAGCTAAGGACTGGATTGTTTCTGTGAAAAAATTATTAAAGGTATTAGCAATATTTTTGAGGAATTCCTGGGAGGCATTAGATGGGTTGGGAGTGGTGGATTGACCTGGGTGCAGGATTCGGTTTATACCTGCCCAAAACTTTTGGGGATTTGACTGTTTTTTGTGTAGGAGATTATTGTAATAGTTTTTCTTGTCAAGTAGTTTGGATTGTTTTGTGTCATTCCTAAGGTGACGGCCTGAGAGAGCTTTGGTAGTACGCCAGATGTGCAAGGCATTATTCCTAAGCCTAATTTTTGATTTGGTTTCCTTAGAAAGCCAGATTGTTGTATTAGATTTAACTCTGATGGTGCGAGTGGGAGCATGAGAGTCGAGTATGGTCAGGAATTTGGCATGAAAGTGTGCTACACCTTCATCTATTGGTAGATGCTTTAGGACTGACCAGTTCATAGAGCTAAGTTCATTTTGGAAGTTACTAGGGTTGAAGTTTTTGTTGTTTCTAATAGTTTTGCATTTGGCTTGGTGCATGTTCCCTGTCTTGTGCTTAATAATGTATGTGAGGTAGTGGTCGCTGAAATCATCAGGGAGGGTGCCAGATTTATACAAATGGGGGTGACTGTTAATAAGTATCCAATCTAAAATACTTTCATGATTAGAACGTTTATTAATCCTGGTAGGAGTAGTTATTATTTGATTAAAGCTGAAGAGATTTATATGGTTGAGAGGGGATTCAACTGAGCAGGTGAGCCAGTCAATGTTAAAGTCCCCAAGAGTGATGGTTTCTTGAGGGTAGTTCGTGGATATCCACAGAACTATGTCTTCTAGAGTGCCTATGTTTTTGCCTGGGGGAATGTAAACACAGACAATAAATATACTTTTGTTTATATTAATTTGTAACTTAGTCACCAGGATTTCTGCCTTATTGAATGGAGGTGTTTTTAAGGGGTCCATGGTGACTTGCAATGTGTTTTTATACAGAATTGCAATCCTGCCCCCTTTCCTTTCAGTATGATCTATTCTATGCATATTATAACCTGGTGGTAGTATTTCATTATCCTCTGTAGAAGGTTTTAGCCAGGTTTCGGTGAGACATAATATATCAGGGGAGTGAACTGCTATCAATGCATGCAAGTTATGAATTTTATTGTTGACACTTCTGGTGTTTAGGTGGAAGGTCAGAAGAGAGTTACTGGATCTGATGTGAAGATGTGATTTGTTAAAGGGGTTAGTTGCACAGGGACTGATTTTTTTCAGGTGTGGATGGGCCAGGGTTGGGGTGAATATCACCATCTACTACAAGGCTATAGTGTTGTGTAATTATAAGTTTTATAAACTTATTTAGTAGTTTTAGGTAGTGTTTTTCCTTGTGGTTGGATATTGAGGCTTTAACAGAGTGCTACATTAGGGATTGTGTGGGCTTAGAAGTACAGGGTAAGGAGATAAGGGCTGTTCTATTTAAGTGATATGAGGTGGTCGTTTGATATTTTGGGAAGTAAAATACAATGTAGTATTGGTTTTCATAGGCAGTGAGGGAGTAAAAAGTGAACATTAGTGTAAATAGGGATAGTAGTAGACCATATATTGATCCAAACATAGGGGAGTTAGCCATATTAGAGTGCATGGGTAGCAAAAATGGATTTATGGGGAAGGAGGAAGTAAGGTTAAAGAGGGGAGGATCCCTTGGTGATGTGCAACAGTGTGATGGGGAGGAGAAAATAGAGGGAGTGGCTGAGTTACTATATAGTTAGATATACTGGGGGCGGGTGGAAATAGGGAGCGGGAAGGAGCACGAAGCAAGCCCACAGGACAAGCGGAGCGGGGCCTATACTGAGCAACAATATTCACCCAAGTACCAGTGCTAGGCATGTTTTTCTACAGCAGCTTCACTTCGTGATTTACTACCGCAGCTTCACTTTTTCTGTAATGGAGCAGTGAAGTATGCTGGCAAAACTAGTCTTTTCGCCAATACTTTTGAGCATGTCTAGTCTAACTGGACAAGTTGTGCTCTTGTGTGAACTTTTCAACATTTACACAGTTGAGAAAACCCTTGTAGTTGTAGTCTAAAGCAGCCGTAAAGGGAAATTAGGGGGATACTGCTCGGTGCTGATGACCCAGGGCTAGAGTATATATTGTGCTTTCAATATGCCATAGTTACAAATGATGACCTTGTTTGTTTATGACTATAGGTGGACAGGATTGTATTTCTCTAGTCAGGTCTTCGGACGGAGGTGTCTTTCTGGGAGCAGGAGATAATTCAGAAAGTAGAGGCACGCAGATGGGTAGTAACTGGAGAAGGATATATAGATTAGACCAGCTTCTATCTCTTAGCCTGATTGCTTTAAGGTAGTACAAATGTATGTGAGTCAGTCATCAAGTGGATTAAAGAGCTTGTTAGCGACATCAATTTCTCATTTATCGCAACATGTAGGGCTGGAAATAGGTAGTGAACTATGACTTGGGACCTTAACACACCATCAAAAACAAAGCATATAATCAAGCACTCTACTTCCCACAATCAATTTACCGTAACAAACATTCAGTTCAGCACAGTACACAATAATCTATCAATGGCTGACAAATATATTGGTATATATAATCCCAAGAAATATCTTTCAAACTATATTACCAATATTCTTAAGGGATTTTCCCATTACCCAATCTAGATTTCAGGAATGATAGTTGCTATCCTACTTGTTCGCATTCTTAGTAAAATGGGAATTTGTGATTTTTTTATATGCATATGAAAGATGAAGGTACTTGTTCAAAGAAGCAGACATATTGTCAGCTTTAAGTACTGATGCATTTAATTCCTTTATGAAAATGCATCTCTTGGGAAGTCAAGGAAAGCAATAACCCAGCAGAGGTATTCTAGAGAAATCCCAAATAAGATTGACACAGAATCAGTGCTAGTAAAAAAGCATTGAAAAGTATTGTTCCTTTTTGTTACAGATACTCTATATAAATAATTGAATTAGTTTTCAGTGTTGTGATTTGCTCCAGGTTACTGATGTTTATAAATCAAGAAAATCCAAGAAAATGACTTTTACATGGTGGAGCTGTACACATGCTGACACATTAAATTGTCACCATCTTGCCAACTCTATATAAAATGTTTATGTTTGTGAAGAAAACCATGAACTGCATAACATGTAGTTATGTTCACTTTAGCTTAAGCAGGGTAATGTAGAAAATGTAGCAAAGACCAGTGAGATGAAGAGGGTATAGTGAACAGAGAAGGTTTTAAAGTTACTAAGATTTTGTGAGAAGGCCACTAATTGGACCAGATATGGAAATCTATAATGGTATGTAGACAAAGGGAAGCTCGACAGGTAAAACAGTAAAGTATATGTTGGAGACAGATATATATATATATATATATATATATATATATATCTATATATATATATATATCTATATCTATATATATATATATATATATATATATATATATATATATATATATATATATATATATAAAACTACTTCAGTAGACCAAATGTTCACTTAACTGACTTTCAGATAGCCGGGATGAAAAGGCCAACAACCAGAGAACACAGGAACATCGACTTCCCACTCCAGTAAAGTAACTGCTTGGCCATCTTGTTGAACTTTGCCCCTTACCCTGTGGTAGTGCAGTCTTGGAGATGGTTTATTTAGTTGGGGGGGTGTGGGGAGTGCAGCCCCCCCCGCAAAGGGAGGTGTGGGGGGGTGAAGCACCCCACATGGGTGGGTTTACTTTCCTTCGGTTTTACTATTTTTTTCAAGATGGCCAAGTGATTACTTACCTGCAGTGGGAATTTGGTGTTCTGGTTTGTCTGTGTTCTGCGGTTGTTGGCCTTTTTGTCTGGGCTATCTGAAAGTGGGGTAAGTGAACTTTCAGACTACTGAAGTAGATGTATATGTATATATATCTATATATATATATAAATATATCTATATATATATCTATATCTATCTATATATATATATATATATATATATATATATATATATATATATATATATATATCTATATATATATCTATCTATCTATATATATATATATATATATATATATATATATATATATCTATATATATATATATATATATATATATATATATATATATATATATATATATATATATATACATACATATGTATTCATCTATTGATATACTGACCTATCCTGTAACTCTACTAATCAACCAGTCCATACAAGAGGCCATATACTATCCCACTGCATAAAGGTGGAAATTCTACAGACCCATCTAACTATAGACCCATAGCTATACTATCTCCTCTATCAAAAATACTTGAAAAATGTATCCATACTCAGCTTATGAATCATCTTCTCCATTAACTTGCTAACTCCCACTCAATATGGCTTCAGGCCAAACCATAGCACTGCCACTGCACTATCTTTTACCCATATTGTAGCCAAGACCAGAGACAACAACCAACTGGTGTTCTGCCTTTTTCTTGACCTCTCCAAGGCCTTTGATACTGTTTCTCACCCTTTACTTCTTTCCAAACGATCCAGTCTCAAACTCTCTGGACCCTCTCTTGGCTGGTTCACAAGTTAACTTTCCAGTATGCAGCATTCAGTCAGATGGCTCACTTACTGTTCCTCCTTTCTACCCATTAAAACAGGTGTCCCCCAAAGCTCTATCCTTGGACCTCTACTTTTCAATATCTTCACCAATGACCTCCACACTGCTTGCAAACAGTCTACCCTTATTCAATATGCAGACTATTCGACACTCATTACCTTCTCAAACACTCTGTTATTTACACATGTACCCAAGAGTCTTTACTGTCCATTGAAAAATGGCTCTCTGACAACCAGCTCATGCGGTAAACTTTTGCTATTCCTACCTCGACCTCTATCACACCATAAATCCAGCTTTGTTCTTACGTCCCTTGACATAACCACCAATAAAGCAGACTCTCATACTAAACTTTTAGGAACCATTATTGACAAATTAAAATTTAACCTTCACATCTAGCAAAGTATTAAAAATACACATCAAAAACTCTGTTCTATAGAAATAAGAAATTCCTTACCTCTGACACTAAACTCTCTCTGGCTCAAGCACTCCTCTTCCCTTCCCTACTCTGCAGACCTCCACTCTTTACTAGCATTCAGTCTAGACTTTTATCCAATTTAGAACAAACATACCCAAAATATCCCAATTTGCCACTAACTTACCACACAACTTACACTACTGCCTTACTGTCAACAAACTCCAATGGCTACAGTTTCCCCAACAACTCCAACTGATTCAATTTCGAATCCTACACTCCATTCTATAGAAACCTACATCTTGCTCCTCAATCTCCTCTTTTGTTTCCTACTACATTCCTAACTGTTCCCTACGTACATCAAATCAACAACTTCTTGGGATCCATAAACCTAAGAAAATGGAAAACTACTTTACAAACATACTGTAGCTCAAGCCTGGAATAAACTCCCCTCATACATAAGAACCATCTCTTACCCCTTACACTTCAAAAATGAGCTGAAACGAGTCTTACTTCAAACTATGCCCTGCCACTTTCATGACCCTACACAATTTCTTCCACACCCCTTCTGTTAACACTTCACTGCACAAGGCTCTCTTACTCTTGTACTTTAATTACTGCTTTTTTTTCCCCACCCATCTTGTGTAAAAAAAATTAAATAAAAACACTCGTAGCAAGTTTATATATCTATTCCATGCAGCATTTCTGTTATCATGTATGCTTTTTTTTTTTTTTTTTATTTGGATTATGTTAGTATTGCATTGTTTATGTTCCCTGCAATATTTATTTCTGCTTTATTTTGTGTTTACAACTATGTATTATTATAATTATGTCTATGTTCTGGTGCTTTTCTTCTCGGGTCTCCACTGAAAATGGACTAATTTTTGGCTCAGTTGGACCAACCCAGTTAACAAATGTCAAATAAATAAATAAATTGACTAACCGCATTGTTTGACGTCACAGGAAGTTGGAAGAAGATCACAGGAAGTTGGAAGAAGACGTGAATTATGATATGGGTGGGTGAACATAGGTTTTGTTAGGTATAATGACAATTCTGGATTAAACTGGTCCTGGTATGCATGAGAAAAAATGCAGGTTATGGGTATGAAGAGGCTCTCAAAGATGCCTAGATATAACTCTTAGGCAGTTCCAGTACACCAAAGGTAATCTTTGACTTCTTCAAAGGTTGTTCTGTTGTTCAGTTGCATAAATCTAAACTCTAAGCCTCCTAGGAAGCTTTAAAAGAGTTTGCCAAGCATAGTAAGGTAGTTTATACTTTTTTTTTTAAATCATTGGTCTAATACACACTTAAATGCCTCTAGACTTCCAGCTTTTCTAATGTCTATTTGCAAACTATTCAATAGTCTTATCATTTTATCCATGAAATGATCATGTCCCTATAATACTGTGATAAAAAAGGGTAGTTCACAAATAAACAGTAGTTTCTGGTTCCTATGCCATGAACCCTAAAGTCATGTCCTTGTGTTGCTATCATGTTGTCCTCATTCATAGATGTCAGTTAAATTTCCTTTTACCATATCTCTCTCTCTCTCTCTCTCTATATATATATATATATATATATATATATATATATATAAATATATAAACTGAATAAAATTATAGCTATTTTAACCATTTCTCATAACTAGTGATTTGTGTAGTAAAATATCTTTGCATCTTTTCCAGCCTATAGTAGAAAGTGTGATTACACTCACAGGCAGTAACGCTGTAGTCAGTTTTACATGTTAATACAGCATTGTAGCTATTTTCACCCCTTCTAGATATGCTTCATAAAATAGCCTTTATAATTGTGCAGCACTTTCTAATCGTCACTTGAACAGTATCCCCGTACAGAAGTTCCCTACCTACATAACAACCAAAGCCTTAGTCTTCTCCTTGCTTTCAAGTGTAACAGTGTTTATGCCGTGTGAGTAATAGGGATCGTTTTTGCCAGAGTACAATATTTCTGTTTCCTGACATTGCAATCCATTTGATTTCTCGATGACCACAAGTATAAAGCATCCACAACTCCCTGGAACGTAGCTTGATCCTTCATTGTGCTGTTATTACATACATATCTTTATACTTGTATAGAATGTGTCAAAGCACGTGCTATACATATATCTATGGACTGCTTCTTTTACATGGACAAATTATGTGGTAAGTGAGGTTTTCAGAGTCATGTGGAATTTTATTATCTCCATTCTGATCTTTTGTATCTCTGGATATAATTTTCCTACCTGTAGCTACAAATCTCAAGTTTTTTTTTTGGCAGTGAAGCTAAGGTCTAGGAAATAGGAGATTTCAGAATGATTGACAAACAAATTGCAAATTATTTGACAGTAGCGTGACCAGAAGATCTAAATGTCCTACCTGCATTTGTGACTCTATTAGTACTACTACTGTTGTCCAGGTACTGCTGTGCCCCATTGTATCTCACATTTACACCTCAGGAGGCCCTACCTGAGAAAGACATTAAGCAGATGGTGTCAATCAAGAATGGGACAGGCAGTAAACAAGCTGCAAGGAATGGATGGGTTAGAGTATAAGAAACAAACAGGGCTGTGCAGTGTGGTGGAGAAAAGGCTTGGGTTATACATGGCCTGGGCATATGAGATTGGTCTGATGCAGAGACAGGCTCAGAGTAAAATAACAGGAGTTAGAATAATGCCATGATGGTGGACTGCATTGGTGATATGGCACTTTAAGTCTGTCATAGGAAGTTATTACTTCACTGAAGAGTTCTCAATGTCTTTGCTCAAGAAACAAGGACAGATCCAAAAAATAATCAGGAGCAAGGGGCCAAATTCAGAGACTTTTTTTTTAAATATTACTATAATTTACTTAAAAACGTAATCGAATGTTCTGCATCAAAATGCATTTCCTGAACAATGAGAAGTTACGGAGCTCTAATGTGTGCCATTATTGCCCGAGTGTACAGTGACTTACCAGAAAAATCAAAAATGTTATGAGTGAATAAGGCTGAACTATGAGATAAAATCAGAGAAGATCCACAAAATCAGGTATATTAGAGAGGCATGCTTTCACTGACAGAACAGCAAAAACATAGACTGTCTCTTTACAAGGAGGTCTGCTGTTTCCAAAATGATTAGTTAAAGGTAGTTGTAATGTAAGAGAAGGGGACAGAAGGGAGATTTTGGTCTAGTGTGTTTAGCGGTACAAACAGTACCTCAAAGTATGTAGGATGTGAAAACCTACTGTGTCCTTCCTCTGATATTTTCATATGTTTAGTATGAAGTAAAAAATTAGATCAAACATGAAAGGATTTTTTCTTGCATAGAGAAGTTCAACAATCATTACTACTACATGCAAGACAAGATTAAAAAGAGGTACAGACACATTTACTTGATGGATGTCAGTTCAGCTGAAATCAGAAAAATAAGTACATTTAAAAACAGAAATAATTCAGGATGAAGAATTAAAAGAAATACAAAACATTTGAATACAATTTGCAGGTAAGCAATCAGCAATTTTTTTTAAACCCATGCCTTTTTCTGTGTGGCTTCACTAATGCACCAGAGTATTTACTGCAAGTTTCATTTATAAAGAAAATTTCTGTCTGACTTATTCTCTGTGTTGCCACTCTTAGGTCAAAAAAGCAACATTTACTTTACTGTAACGGAATGTCTGGCAACATTCCAAAAGTACAATAATTGTAATTGCATTTTATGTTACTGTCAGGCTAATCCTAAGTAGTGGTCATATCTTCATGTGCATGCTGTTTGTCAAGAAGATAGAAAGTGGATTTACTTTGATAAGAGCTCGAATGCAGTCCAATAGTACAGAATATTGTAGAATATTTACAGCAGGAAGTCAAGCAATTTCTGCCTGAATTATTCTTTTCAAACTATATCCTTTGAATATGCATAGAATTATGGTGGGCTAAAAATAACAACAGATTTCTAAATGAAGCTGAGTGAGTATGAAATTTCTCCATCTGGAATTTTCTAGAAAACTACTGCATTGCATAGTAATCACATGATCCTCATTTAACAGTGCTGTGTAGAATGAAAAAGAATCTTCTGAACCAGAAGTATCCTGATTGAACAAGTATTAAAGTAGTGTGCACTTCAGAAATGTCATTGCCTTTCACATCTGAGTAGCTTAACTTGTTTTCACTTAAAAATATTTGATTTCATTGTGTTAATGTGTTTTAGAAAATAAAAGTGGTGTCCTAAATTTTGAAAAAAACATTGAAATGAAGTGCCTTTGTCCACTGGTCTGCCTGCCTGCCTTTATTCTTTCAAATCTATTTACTCTGCTCTTTAGAAGTTTATACTGAACAAGTATTGGAGCTTTCAGCTATTCAGATATTAATGAGGATCCAAGAAGAGGACTGTGGGGAACAATTCATCTGCCATCTATTTAGGTACTTTAATTAATATGTAGGATGAATGCTAGCCATACTTTGTGCAGAATCTTTCCTGTACACGGTTTTGCACTCAGCTTTCAGAACAATGGCAGTTTTTCATCTGTAATAAAAACACACAATATAATAGGCATGAAATTTAGTGACCCTCTTTAGAAAAAACATTATTAAGCCTCTTTCAGTTTTTGCATTTCTTTCATGTTATTTGGATACAAAGATGGAGATGCATTTGAAGTTCACTATGGGTCAAAAATAATATTGTACTGTTGAATGTAAAGCAACAGTGTTTCGGTCAGGTTAGCAAAACCTGTGATGCATTAATGAAAGTGAAGAATTAATATCTGGGTAAAAAGGGGCTAGAGCTGCCCTAAAAATAATAAATATTCTGCTCAAACATTATTGAGAATCATTGTTTATATAGCTGCCTAGAGATGAGCAGGTTCTTCTCTGCAAAACAGTAGCATGTTCTTACGAATGGGTAAGAAACTGATGAAGTACAAATGCAGATTTTACTGTTAATGTTATGACACTGTTTTTCAAATCACGAATTGCAAAGCAAGAAAAAAGAATGAGTACCTGCAAATGCTGCATATTATGTTTTCAGTTGCAGTTTAGCTATATATCACCAAATATAAAACAAGTAACTTTATCCAAGGTTAGATCTTGCCGTAATGTTATTTGGATACAAAAATCCAGGTAATGAATATGCAGCTATTCATTTTTATCCTGTTATAACTATTCTTAGTTTAAAGTCAAGTTAAAAACAGAAATCATATTTAACAGTAATGTTTAGCCCCAAGAAGCTTTATTATATGAATACAGGAATAGCTCCACAGAATACATGTTTTAGCATTTAAAATTTCTGACTACATATCCTTTGTTAAGTTGTCTAACTTCAGCCATGCATATCTTCTAAAGACAAGTCCCATTATCAGTACTGAAGAAAGGCAAGTCCTGCCCATAGTGCTGTAGGCAGCATGTCTTCTAAAGACAAGTTGTGTCATTGGTGCGGCAGGCAGCACAACTCCTAAAGACGAGTCTTCTCATTGGTGCTGTTAGATATTGCACCTAATAAGTTGTAGAAGCTCAGACAGCAAATACATATTTGTCAGTTAATTGTAATAACTTAGCTCAGCCTACACTTTAGAATATGGAATCTTGTTATAATTATAGTAGTATGGATCTGAACCAGAACGGTTTATTGATATCTCAACATATGTGTAACATTGTTATCAGGCTGATAATATCAGGCCTAATAACACATGTACCTGTTTTTTGCCAAACCTACCCAGCAACCTTTTTTTTTTTTCTCAAAATGTTTTTTTTCCTAGTAGTGGTAGCTTGTTTTTAGAAGAAGAGTCTTAGCTGCCTTTATCATCCTTATACTATAGGTCATCTGATCCATGAGCTAATAATCATCTATAGGGATAGACAGAATTATGTTGTCATAATTCTTCAAAAGACATAGGAGAAAGCCTGATGATAGACCCAGGGAGACTTCTTATCTCTAAATGCATTTTCGTAGGAAAAGAACATTTGTTGCAGGACAGTTTGAAGATTTGCATATATCTATATCTAATAGTGTAAACTAGTAAATACAACATCTGTCAGCGAAAGTCAACACAATAAATAAATATACCAAAACTCCGTTCGCTGTGCTGGGTGTCTGGACTCACAGAATATGCCAAAGTTCTTGATAAAACACTTCTTTATTAGACACCCAGCACAGCAAACGGAGTTTTGGTATATTTATTAATAGTGTAAACTGTCGAATATACTGTTAAGAAGAATAAGCATTTTGTCTTGTTCAGATGAAAGAGAAGGCAAATCATAATTTTACTCTAGCTACCTGTGACCTTTACTGCTACTGATAAAGATTTGCATTGCGTTATCTCAAAATTCAGATGTGCATTGTCCTCAAACAGGTAACAATGTATTTGCGGCATATTGTGCTACAGAAGCAGATATGGCTTCATTAGTGAGAATAGTTTATAAATCATACATCCCTGACTAGCATGCTGACCCTTTTTGTCACCCAAGGAGCTGGTACTCCAAACATTGAAGAGTCCAGTTCTTCTACTGAATTTACCTCCAGAAAAATTTGTGATATATCTTTTAGACATAAACATTGGTTAAGGCTCTTTTATCACCTTGACAGCCTACTTCAAATCTCCATTTATGGGAGTTGGCCAAAAACTGCCCCAGGCTGAGAAGATCTTGATGACTGCTGTTTGGTTCTAGAATAAACTTCTTTAAAGATTTAGATCAACTATGGATTATTTCCTTCACTTTTTCTAGTGAGCAATTCCCAGTTGATAAGAATAATATTTTTTTACATTTTGTTTTGCCATACTTGAGGCATGTGTGTGATGGCTTTCTTAGTTCATACCATGTTTGAATTTGCTACGGTCTTTGCATTTCTGTATGTTCTGGTGAATATCTAAACAAAACAGACACTGTAAATATAAGCCTTTGGACACTATTTACATGCAATATGCATATCAATAAGATTACTTTCACCTCCACAGCATAGCCTTTCTAGAATGGAATTAAGAAACAATGCGAGTGAGTGGTACGAATGAACTACTGCAGCAGGGCTAGCCACTCTGTGACGTAAACCTTGGCTCATGATGATTGTTACTGTTGAAGTGACACCCCAACTCCATATGCAAAATGGGAAAAAGGGTTGAAGATGGATGGATGGATGCATTAATGTGAAGATAACTGAAAAAAAAATCAGAAAACCATGACTGCTGCCATAAATGCAATACAAATGATTCCAAGATATCAGAAGGCTCAGCAAAAATGTAAAACTGTTAAAGGGACAGAGAGAAACGAGGAGTAATGCTAAATATGACAGTCTTGTCACACTGTAATAGATCATAAGTAAGCTAAAGTTATGCTGATCATTGTACAGGGAATGTGCTGCCATGTATAGGAATTATAACAGGAAAACAGAACACAAGTTGTAGCTAAAACCAGTTTACTCTTGCTGTGACCCCTTCCCAAATCAAATCTTTTTCACTCTCAAATGCAGTGACTTTTGGGATTTCTGACACACTCCTTCAGCATACTGTTCATCTCACAGAGAAAAGAGTGTGTTAAAAGTGATTTCACTGTCTGACACATCTACTGGAATGGAGAGACAGTTGGGATTACTTGAATCATACATATCTGTCAAGACAACATAAAGCTTGGTCCTTTTAGCAATTAATGCAATCCATGAAATGCTATCTGCTCAGAAAACATAAAAGTCAAAAAGGAAGATCCTATCTTTGTCAAATAGGCCCTGAATGAAGTGCACTCTTCTTGTGACTGAAACAAATGACAGGAGACACGATAAGTGAAGGAGGGAGCCTTATTGTCTTAAAGAAACAGAGTTATTTTATGTCCTCTGTCTTCTTGAATCAGTATAGCAGTTCAGATGAAAGAATGAAGGGAAAGAATTCCATTACTTTGTCTCAATTACTTAAAAAGGATAATATAACATGTCTTCTATATATGTGAAAAATACAAAAATGGCCAGCACAACAGATGAAAAAATAAATAATTTAATGAAAAAACAATCACACTGAAAAAGGTGTTTAGATGAAACCGGTATGTTTTTTCATTAAACTATTTATTCTCTCATCTGTTGTGCTGGCCATTTTTGTATTTTTGTAATTTTTTTGGGCCATTGCACTTATCCACTTGCGGAATTTGTGTTTTGAGATTTCTAAATCTGTGAGTCATAACTGCATGTATCCTTTAATAAAGTGAACAGTTTCTTTTAATGTATTTGCTTGATTTATGCAAGTAAATATGCTTTGATGATTAGGATTTTTAAGTTGAAAGAAAGCCAAGGGAAGAAAGCTGTAATATAAATTTTAAGTTACACAAAGCTTAGAACACGTGTTATGCAGCATAAAACTACAGTAATGTCTGCAAAGAGTTGGAACATTAAATTAAATACAAGCTGAATACACAGATGAGTGAATAAACAGCATATTGTCTTAGTTCTTCAACAGCTCCTCCTTTTATTTGTATGTGTTTAAGGCAGAGGCTGCATACGTGTTCTGTAAGCATTACATACTGCACATGTATTTAAGGCAGAGGCTGCATACGTGGGTCTCTAAGCATTCCATGCTGCACATATGTGTTTAAGGCAGTGGCTGCATACGTGCATCCTTAAGCATTCCATATTGCATGTACATGTTTAAGGCAGAGGCTGCATATGTGGATCTGTATGATGTGGAACATGCCAAGCATACAAATCCTCTAAAGCTGTCAAATGATGAACAACAAGAATAGAAAGGCAACTGGTAACCGTTTTTTGTTTGCTTGTTTCTAAGCATCAAAGCTAGTCTACGGTATTCTTAGCAGCATACAGAATTCTTAAAGTCCAAATGATCTCTTTTTCCTAAACATTTTTTCAATGAAGCCCAAAGACGATGATAAGGGTCTCATTATGGTAAGATGACATGGAAAGAGCCAGTGAAACTGAAGGGACTAGGAACATATTTTGGGAATAATGGTATTTTTATTAGAGCAACTTTTTACTCAAAGAATATTAATATTGGCTCGTAACTTACCCGTATTGGGATATCCTAGGCACACTACAGCTATTTTATTATCCAGGATGTTCTGGGAATTTGAATAGATTTAAGAGGACAATATTTTTATCATGAAAAAAAGGCAGGATTGCAATAAGTGCTAGATATGGGAAATAATCCTTGCTGACCAAAATGACAGAATTAATTTCTTTGCCTCTTTTCTCACATTGTTTTCTGACCATCAGTGGTACTGAGAAGCATTTAAACTATTGTTCTCCATAGAAGGGAGCTGATCCATCAATGGAAACAGTCACCTAGGCAGTGATTTGTTTTCTTTTTTCCATTTTCCATTACTATTTTTGCAGCTGACAAGTACCTTGCAATGCCAGACTTTTGATCATACTTGCTTCATGAATATTGTGATACTGGCTACAAGCACTATAAATTGCTTGGCAATAAGTGCATATGCAGTCTTTGCACAAGGTTGTGTACCTTGTGTCTATCAGAAGAGGGCACCTTATGCTGTGTTAAGGTGGAACACTTCACCACCATTCCCCAGAGTGGTTGACCAGACATTAACAGCTTCTCTCATTGCTGGCTTCTCTACCATATAGGCTAGTATTCAAATTCAGGTTTTCTGAATGATCATCCTTCTATCCTATGGGACTAGGCTCTGATGACCAAATGCTTGATATGTAAGGGCAAATCATCTGCAAACAAGAAGATAACGCAGTCTGTTTTAAAGGAGTACTGTGATATACCATCGAAGGCAATGGAAACCAGGACAGGTAATAATGGTCTCCCCTGCAGATTACTGGAGTAAGCCTTGCACTCAATGACATAAATGGATAAATCCCTGGATATCACCAAGGTGATCCAAGTTCAGTTTGTGGCTTATAGGCTTGATGGTGCAGGCACTGAGAATGATGAAGGATGTCATGGGTAGATGTAATGGGTCCCACCTGATCTTATCACTGCTTTTTGACATAGTGTCTGCTGAAGGGTAAAGATGAAGTAACTGTTTGTAGGCCAGTGCAGCGAAAAGGAGGACATGGACAATCCAGCTAGACTATAGTCCTTAATAGCTTAGGGATCATAATGCAAACTGTCAGAAGGACATATGCAGTCCCTACAGTGAAGTAGTTGTCAGCATCACCACCCAAGTGGAATGCTTAGGAACATTAATACAAAATTGTCTCACTGCTAGGATACTAGCAAGAGCAAGAGACACTCTAGTGTCTATGGGTATGGTGGTTCCTCTGGTTGACTATCACCCTAAGAGAGTGAGGGAGGTTACAATCTGCTAGCCCATAAAAGCTTACAGAACCTGCAACCCATATTAATGACTAAAGGTAGATGGTATGAAGCAAGCAAACTGCTGTTCCTGGCCAGCTTTAAAGTCATTGCTGTATCTGCATTCCCACCTTTCCCCCAAGACAGTGTTAAAGATGAAGAGGGTTGTTAAGAGTTCATTTAAAGTGTCTGACAATAACTGAAGCATTGTTACAGAACCCACCAAATACAGTTAAGGTAGAAGATTATATAGGCCAAGAGCATTATCCTAATCGAAGTTCCCATCCACGTGTCCCAGAAAGCATGGATAATGAAAGAAATGCTAAAAAAGAAAAACATATATATTTTCAGTGTAGCAGAAAAAATGGAGTTGGCTTATAAAAAAGATAGTAGGTACAGTGACAAAAAATTATTGCAGTACATATCTTCAATTAGGTGCCAGGATGACTGATCCTTGTTATCCTCTCTGGCCTTGCCATTAGTTTTATACTTCTAGATACCTACCTATAGGTCCTAGAGTAATACCATAGTAGGTATTCTTAATTTTCCTGAATAGCAGGTCTATGTTGTGGTCCAAAATACATTGTATTTTCATCCTCATCCTAAAGCAATTTATTCAGAGCTCTTTACTATTGAGATACAGGATAAAGATAGCAGAGCATGAGGAATGTGATCATATTCACTGCATCAGCTGCTGACTGTCCCGGAAGCCCACTTCATAAATCTGCCATGAATAGTTTCATAGTATCATGGTATAATAAAAAATTGTGTTTGGGTCTAGTGGCCAACATGTAATGCAGGCTCCTTAAAAGTATGAGAGAACTCAGCAATAAAAAGACCAAGCTTCTCTTTAAATGCTGAAGGTGCAATGAGAGTCTTTTTCTTTGGTCACTTTGGACCTCATTTTTGCCAACCAAGCTCACAGTACTTAATGTCTACACTGGGTCCAACAGATACTCTCCAACGCCCCTGCTGGTCTTGCTCTGTTTTCTGCTAGGGCTGGTCATGGATCCTGAGGCTACCCTGTGGGCTCAGCTCATCTGTGGTTCCATCCATGGTAGGATTTTTTTTTTGACCTGCTCCCCCATCCTCCCCATGCTTGATGATCACATCCAAGGACAACTCTCCTTTTTGGACAATGCCTTCCCTTAGGGAGTACATCAATGAGCACCTTCCCACCTGGGATGGACAATCCCTTCCATGACTTCCTATCAGTCACCCAAGCCATAAATTGAACCTGGGTCAGCTGAGCAGTAGTCAGAGCTTTATCCCTCTACATCACTGCTGTAGCCCTGGGTGTTGACAGTCTTGATAAAAAATGAAAGTCTGCTCTAATAAGATGTTCAAGAAAAAGCTATGAACCTACATCTCCTAGATGTTTTGATAGCAGGAAGTATAAAAGTAACAACCTTCTGTCTGAGATTATGCTCATTGTCTAGTTGGACCAACTCCAAAAAAGGTATTAAAATCATATCAGAAATATATTTAAATCTCAGGCATAAATGTACCTTAATATATCTGTTCCCAACTGAGGACACTGCATGACTGCATAATCTTTTAGCATAACTCATGCCATTACATTCAAGTTTTCTTTTAAGCCAACCTACATTCGATGCTCTCAAGAAAAAATAAATTATTTATGATATATAAGAAAAATAATGAGTTATGTCTCATAATCAAATAGAGAAAAAAAACACCTAAACAAGTAGACCTTCAGTTTGATGCTTTTGGTTTATCATTTTGACTTCTTTAAAAGTATCTTTAAGAGTTTTATCAATTTTCAAATCATCACTGTTGATTTTAATTTTAGTAGTAAGAACATAGGCATTGTAATGCAAGACATTTCCAATTACAGGTGTTAAAATGAAGGCCATTTTCCACAAAAATGATATCACAGTACTTGTATAATTATGCTTAACTATATCCTCCTCTTTTTAACAAAAATAAAACCAATTTTCAAGTCACTGGCATACTTGGAGTTCTTTTTTAGTGCTGATACATCGAGGTTAGCTGTGCTCTGTCTGTAAAGACACAAATGCCCAGAAAGTACATTTTATCTATAAAACCTCCTTTAGAACTGAAACCTGTAACTTAGTGTAGCTAAAATAAATCCATTGTGTGGAGACAAGCTTAGAAAAGCTAGTTTGCATGTGAAACAGCACTATTATCAAGTCTTAGCACAGTCTAATCTAGTTTAGTGCCAAACCAGAGAGACCACCCAAGGACCTCAGTATAAAACAGTCCATGACCGATAGTAGCCCACCCAAAATACAGTTCTAGACAATATGGATATGCATTTCTGAGTTTGTTGTTCTACTTAATATGGATATGCAGTTTCTAAATGTCTGTTGCCAGCTTGGGTAGATATGGGTATACTGAGACAATGTAGCAGCTGTCTCATGATCACAGACAACCATTTAGTCCTTAAAGAAACAAACACAGTATGTGAGAGATGCACATACACAATTTCACTGGAAGAAAACACTTGCATACAAGCAAGGTTGTCAAGAACACACGCACTACATCCACCACACATTGTGTCACTACATGTGCAGACCAAGTTATGCTGAAACACTAAAAAGCAATCTTCCCAAACAACAAAGACCTCCTAAGCCTATTAACTCATTCCCTACAATGTAGCTCTAGAAGTTTGTACTGCAACTTCGAATGGGTGGAGCCTAATCTTTTTGATAGAAACAAGTTATATCTTCACATTACAAACAAATGTTCCTTTCTCTGGAATGATAGTGATTGCTAAAGATGCATAAATGACAAGTTCTTCTGTTTTAATAATGGTTGCATTCTTTAGGTTCCAGGCCTTAAACTGGATTTTGTAAGTCATAGTTATAATAGAAACTATTAAGTTTGTGTTATTTACTAATCAACTTACAGCATCTCAGCAATCACTCAAGTTACACTCATACTGTTGGCAGCATTTTATTCATCCAGCTCTGAGCTTTGATATGAGACTAAGCAGTTCTGTTTGTGCTTCTTGGTTGTAGAAATATTTAGAAAAAGCATGACATTTATGACAATATAAATGCATATTATATGAACAACAGTTCATTTCTCTTTAACTGAACTAGACAGAGATCAACTGTCAATACAATAGCATTGTGTAAGTTTTAAGATTAAATATTTCAATACTTTGTATGTAGCATGGTTTTATTGATGCAAAGATGAAGAAAAAATACTTGACACCAAGACGTGTCAGTAAGATATAACTGTTGCAGAGGCACGTAGAGGTATAATTTTTCTGTAATGAGTTAACAGCAACACCTATCCTCAGCAATCTGTAAACACTCATCAAAATCATCACCAAATGCCACATATATGCCTACACCCAATTGATTTCAAAGAGCAAAGCCCATAAGGCAAGAGAAAACATCACCCAGGGTTCTTGACACAAAGATGCCCCAGTCACCAGACTGAACAAGGAGAAGATAGCAGTTGGTTGCTTATCTGGATCCAGGGTCAACGACATTACACATGTACTCAAGTCACTGCACGACAGGTACTAGTGTACAATTCTGTCATAGTCCATGTGGACATCAATGACCTGAGACCTACTTCCCTGTACTTTATGATCTCTTTAAAAATGTGACTCAGGAAGTTGTATGCCTTGCACTGAGCAATATTTTACCGTCACAAAGGAAGATGCCATAGTATGAACAAAAGATAATTGACTTCAATAACTGGCTTAGTTTCTACTGTCTTTCCAGGGGTATTTAATATCTGTGAGCATGGGATGACATGGTTAACAAGGCTTTGCAAAGAATGGTCTGTACTTTTAAAACAGAGAACAGCTAAATTGTAAATTTATAAAATGTAGCTCTTGATATTTCTTGCAATGTTCATACATTTTTGTGTACTTCTTGCTTTTTTGTATATTTTCTGTATTTTTTTTTTGTTTATAAACACATCTAGCTGCACTTTTTAGACTCAATTTGATAGCTGTAATTTAAAACAATTTTTCGTAAGCACATTTAGATGTTTTTTCTTAGGGTGATCTTTAAGCAACATGGATTCAATTTTAATTATTGCTGTAATGGTGTTTCCATTTGTTAGTTTGTGTGATTGGTTTGTTTCAATCATGTGATGCAGCTTATCATTATGTTAAGGAAGTGATGTAAAATAAGTTTTCTATCTTGTTCAGAAAAATTCCATACAAATTTGTGGTAGATCAAAAATGGCTTAACAGTTTGATTTGATTTGTTTTATAATATATCAGTACATTGCTTTGGACTGACTGATTTTTGTGCCACTGTGACATATGTGTTACTGCACTAACAAGTTTCTGATTCATCCTGACAGTGCTATCCCAACTAGCTAATTCTGTTTTGTGCACTTGTGATTTTGAGTTTTGGTAATTAATAACATGGATGCAAAATCTAGTATTAGTAATAATGGTCACAGTAATGTGTTGCAGCTTGATGACAGCATTTTGTACACCGAGTTATATAATACCCATGAGAGAACTAAAAATCTCAGTTTACTAGAGTATTAATAAGCATAATTTTTGGTTGATAAAGGATTCTGGGGGCTGTTCCCACAAGTGTAATATGGGCATATGCATAGAAAGTACTGGGCAAACAATAGATTTTGAAGGGTGTAGAAATTTGCCTTAAAATGTATTGCATCTATTTAAATGTTAACTACTCATAGGTTCATAGGTAGGTACTAGGCTATCGGCCCAAGAGCCTACGTAAGCCTAGCCAGCAAGGTACTATAGCTTACGCCACCCAAGAAAGTTATTTTCCTGTGCCACTGTCCAGCAGAGACACATAAGTGACCCCGGGGTGTATTTCCTATTTCCCATCCACCCATCGAGATTTTTTTTGAAGTGCTAATGAAGAACTTTGCTTGACATAGATGGGTAGCTTGTTCCAGAGTATAGGAAGTCTCTGAGACAGGAATCTATCCCTCCAGCATGTCCTGTTTATTGTAGTGACAAGGTTTAGGTCCCTAGAGCGTGTAGCTTGGAGGGATTGGGATTTCATTAGGTGTAGCATGTCCAACAGCTCTGGGTTTGACATAGCTTTATATGTTAGGTGGAGATCACCTCGGAGTAGGCGATATGCTACGGAGTAAAGCTGGAGTTTTTTAAGGCGGTCAGTGTAGGGCATTTGTTTGAGGCCAGTAATCCTCTTTGTGAGGTACTTCTGTGGCCTTTCCAGCTGCTGCAGATGTCTTTTGAGGTACATTCCAAAAGGGGCGTTGTAGTCTATAATGGGTCTAATGAGTGACGAGTAGAGGGGAACAATTACCTCTTTTTTCCTGGATGAGAACCCTTTTATGATGAGGTGTGCCACGTAGAAGGACTTCTTGACTACTGTGGCGATGTGACTATCAAAGGAGAGACTACTTTCCACCTGGGTCTCAAGGTCTCTTATCACACATTCGGTGTTAAGTAGATTGCTGCCTATGTGGTAGTTCATGGGTACAGAGTTTTTACCAAATATAAGTTATTAATGTATGGTCTGTGTTTTGTGTTAATATCCATACATGACATTTCTCAACTTATTTTAGACATGCAGCAGTTTTTGTGAAGTTTAATTAAAAAAATGTTAATTAAAAAGGTCAGAATAATGTTAGTTTGCCAAAATTTACATTTAATCCTCTGTGCATTCAACCCTGAACCTGTTTTTGAAAAATTTTGAAACTGAGATGCAAAACCTTAATTTTGAAACTGAGATGCAAAACCTTGTCTGACAGTTTCACTAATGAGGACAGGGGATGTTTAAAATATTTGTGCATCTGGACAGAGTCCGAAGTATTATTCTCTGATCCACATAGTGATGTCATAGCCCTTTAGGCACTTCACTGGCATATCACTGATATGTTCTCACTGGTGTCTCCCCACCCACACCACAACCATAGCTAGTAGTTGCACAATGCCTTTTGGCCACATTCAGTACTGCAACATGACCATGCTGATATACATGGATTATTGATTTCTTGAATCAGTTGGCATGCAGATACCTTCCTGGAGGTGGTTCTTGGGAGGAGGGCACATGACTAACATATGCCTCTCCTTGGACTGCCTTATCACTATTCTGCTCAACCATAGGGCAAACCCTATGCGAAGCTGTAAATTTTCATGCTACAGCTTCTTGTAGCACCATGTTAGGACAGTTGCTGAATTGCGAAAGTGTACAGCGATATATGCACATTCTTAGCATTACCCTTTAATTGCATTACAATATAATACATAGCTAATATGGGGATTTTGGTTATATCTTGTTTATTAACTGAATGACACTGCATGCTCATTGCAGCTGGAAAAGTGATTTCAAGTTACGATGTGCTTATACTTTTCTCTATGCATTTTATATTTGTGAAGTTATTTCACTCTTCTGTACAACAACCTATTTGTGAAGTAATTTCACAATTCTCTGCAATACCCGCTTTTTCAAATAAGGAAACATGGATACATGTCAATGAATACACAATGAATACAAAAGTGATTTTCTACTACCTTAATTTTAAAAATAGCTTCAATTCAAATATTTCATGAGGTCCAAGAGGGCGAAATGTTTTTAATATGTAAATAGAAAAAAAAATCACAGGTTCATCTATTCTTAATCCTATTCATATGTCTTATGGAACAGCCTTTAAGCACAAAAAAGCTGTCCAAATATTCAAAAAGAATTTGTGTGTTGTCATGTCCTGATTTCAGGTACTCATGCATCTCTCTTTGTATGTTTTACATAAAATTTCTCCCATTTACATATTGCTAATTATACTTCAATAACTAATAAATTGCTTGATTTCAAAAGTGCTACCCCTTATCTGTTTGTTTCTACCAGTACCCGTAGTTGCAGACATAAAAGTCAAACAACAAAGAACCAGAAATTCACTTCAGATATTTTTTAAAACTAGTCCAATAAATAAATAAATTAAATATCCACATTTCACTTAATATAAAATAATATTTTAAAGTAGATAGCTTTTGAGCAGCACATATCTATGTCTGATGAAGCAACTAAGGTTGCAAAAGCTCTCACCTCTCTTTTATGTATTTTATTTGTTCGTTTAATAAAGACGTTATTGTGTGGTTCCCGGTATAGTGTTGTTTTTACAAGCACAAGCATCATGTCCATCCATGGGCATATTTACAAATCTTCATGCTTATTTGGTTTAAATAGTTCAGAATGTATTAACTACTGCTTACTTAATCATGGTTAATCATCCTGTAAACAAAACAATAAAAAGCAAACTTGTCTTTTCTTTAGTAATCCATGTTTTCAATAAATAAGGCTTTAATCATACATACTCATTTAAATGAAGTCCAAAAGTGCAGTTTAGTTTAATTTGTCACTTGGCCTCACACAATGAAAAATTATTTTATGGTGTCTCTTTCCCCACCTACTATCCTGTAAATTTAAGCACTGAAGCACAACATAATGATCTGCAATTAATTTACACTTACAATACTGCAGTGTTACTGCTTTATTTTTGCATTTAATAAGTATGCTCCCTGATTTGTATGTAAAATGCTCACATACAGGAACCCATGTATTAAAATCTACTTTTTGCACAATAAATATCTTTCATTTGTTCTGAGTGCATAAAATTCTCAGTTCGTAGAATAAATTTTCTTATGCAATGAAAGACGTCTGCACAGCTAACAGTTCCTATCCACAGTCCAACATCTCCTTTTAATTCATAGGTTCATAGGTAGGTACTAGGCTATCTGACCGAGGGCATTTATAAGCCTAGCCAGAGTGTGTCAGCTTTTGCCACCCCATTGATTAATTAACTGATCCTCGGTCATTCAGAGCCAATCAAGTGATCCCAGTCTCAGTGACAGGAATCTATCCCTCCAGCATGTTCTATTTATTGTTGTGGCAAGGTTTAGCTCACTAGAGTGCATGGCTCGTAGAGACTTGGATTTCTTTAGGTGGAGCATGTCCATCAATTCTGAGTTGTACATGTCTTTGTAAGTCAGGCAGAGATCACCTCCGAGTAAATGATATGCCACTGAGTAAAGCAGGAGTTTTTTCAGTCGGGCTGCATAAGGCATATGTTTGAGGCCAGTAATCCTCTTGGTAAGATAAATTTTTGGTCTTTCCAGCTGTTGGAAGGTGTCATGTGAGGTACATCCCAAATGGGGCATTGTACTCTATGATGGGTCTAATGAGTGACGAGTAGAGGGGCACTATAACCTCTTTATTTCTAGATGTGAGCCCTTTAGTAATTAGATGGGCCACATAGAAGGATTTCCTAACTACTTTGGCAATATGATTGTCAAAGGAGAGATTACTATCCACCTGGGTCCCCAGATCTCTTATTACCTCTTCTGTATTAAGGGGGCTGCCACCTATGTGGTAATTTGTGGGTGTTTTGTTTTTCCCAAACGGGATGACTATGCATTTTTGGCATTTAGCTTGAGGCCATGACTTTGACACCAGGTGTCAGGCCCTTTTGGAGGATGTCCGTGTCAGCCGGAGAGTCAGTTATGGCTCCCAGTTTGCAGGCATTGGCAAACTTGGTTAGCCATAGTCCTCCTGTGTTTGCCTGTACTTCTGAGAAGTATATGTTGAACAGTAGGGGTCCCAGGACCGAGCCTTGCGGGACACCACTTGTGACTGGTTTAGAGTTGGACCAGGAGCCCGCTATTCTTGCCGTGTGAGTTCTGTCTGTAAGCCACTTGGCAACCCATCTTGTGACGTAGGGGTTTATGTTCAGGCTGGTGAGTTATTCTGTAATACCCGAGTGGGGAATGGTGTCAAAAGCCTTGGCGAGGTCAAGGTAGGCTTTGTGAATCTCCTTTTCCTTGTCTGTGGCCTTGGTGACTGTCTTGAAGAAGTCAACCAGGTTTAGTAGGAATGGTCTGCACTTAACAAAGCCAAACTGGGTCGGGTCAAGGGTTCCCAATGTCTTTGTTAATGAGTTCCATGATGATGCACTCCATAGCCTTGCAGACCAGGCTAGTCAGGCTTATGGGGCGATAGATACCAGGGTTAATTGTGGCCCCTACTTTGTGGAGAGGAATAACTGTTGCTGTGTGCCATTCTAATGGCACATAGCCTGTGGAGATGCTGAGGATGAACAGCGTGTTTAGGTGGGGGGGGGTTAGTTCATGCAAATCGCAGCCTGGGACAACATCTGGTCTCATTGACGCTATGTTTTTGGCTTTTGAAAGGGCTGTTTTCACCTGTGCATCTGTGATTTTTGGGACACTACACTTTTCCGGTATTGTTGTGGGCCCTTTTGGAGGTGAGAGGGGGCGAAGCTTGCACTGAACCTATCTGCCAGGATGTTGGCAATATCAGTAGGTTCAGTATATTTTGTGCTATTTTGCACTAGTTCAGTGCATATCTGTGAGTTGCCACTTAGATTCTTAACATAGCTAAAGAAGGCTTTGTGGTTATCTTTTGAATCCTTGGCTATTTTTCTTTCGAAGTTGGCCTTGGATGATTTCATGGGGGACCTTAGTTTCTTACTGATACTGATCAGGGATGTCTTTCCTTTTTGGGATTTGCTTTTTTTCTGAACTAGTTTCCTCCTTCTATTGTATAGCCTGTTTATGGCAGGGGTCCACCAAACTTGTTTCCTTCTCTTAGAGGAGTGAATCTTGGATTTTCTAGGGATGGTATGATCCATGCATTCTTGTAGGTGCTCATAGACTGCATTTGTAAAGGTTTCTGCATCTTGGGCAGCATTATCCTTTAGAGTGGGGGCTGTGAAACTTACCACCTGTGTCTTGAGTAAGGTGAAGTTTGCTTTAGAAAAGTTTTTTACTGTGGTTTCCTTAGTTGGGGGTGGTGTTGGGGTGTGGACATCCAGAGTGATTAGTTTATAGTCTGATCTAACCAGTGACGGGTTGACCTCCGGTGTGGAACACCTGTCGCCCATGTTGGTGATGGCCAGGTCCAATATGTTTTCACCTCTGGTAGGGAAGTTTACCAGCTGATCCAGGGTGTTTGAGTTGATGAATTCCAGGAAGCGCTGGGCCTGGGAGTTTGTACTCTAGTAGTTTTCCCAGTGAATGGTAGGGTAATTGAAATCGCCCAATATCAGGGTGTTCGGTAGGACCTTCATGTTTTCGAGTGTCTCTAGAAAAGTGGAATGATGGTCCTGGGTCATGGAGGGTGATCTGTAGCAGGCCACAATTTACATTGCAGATTTGCCTGATGTTATTTGCACATGGATGATCTCAGAGGTATCATGCTGCGCCACTAACCTGGAGGTGTAGGGATCCTTGATGAATATGGATACACCTCCTCCTTTTGTGTTTCGGTCCATGTTCTGTGGCCGAAATGTGTGGCATAAGTTGTAGCCCGGTAGTGCTGGGGTGCACTTTGGAGCCTTGAACCAGGTTTCAGTTACTGCACATATGTTGACGTTCTCCATACCGAGGAGTGCTTTGAGCATGTGCATTTTTAGATTTAAACTCCTGGCATCGAGTAGCATAACCCTCAGTTTTATGTTAATTGTGCTGTTTACGGAGGTGCTTTTGACTTTTGAGACTTGCCTAAAAATGGCACTATGGGGGCAAGAGCCTTGGCCAGTATTCGAAAGCCTAGGGGTGACAGGTGCAAGCAGTCTCTTGCGAAGCAATGCGGCTTGTCGAGAATGTTGTCCCAGGCTGACAGACATTGGATCCCCTTTGAATGACACCAGAAGCTTAGCCAATTGTTTAAACTGATAATTTTTTATTTATACTGAGGTATCATTCTTGGTGAGGGCAGGATGCTACTCAGGGTCAGGGTCATACCAGCCTGGGCTACATGATCCGAGAGCTCTTCCATGTCTCTCTTCATGTAGTCCAGGAAGGTACATCTCAGGTCATTCACACCAATATGAACAATGTGAGAGTCATATTTGTACTTTTTCTGGAGTGACCTGAGTGCTTGTGTTATGTGTTGGATTCTGGCTCCCAACAGGCAGCTAACAGTAACCTTCTGCTTGTCCAGCCTAGTGAGTGGGACGTCAGTGTGCCTGACTATAGAGTCACCTATTACTAGTGTGTTAGGTATGTTAATTTTGCCTTAAGAGCTGCGATTGTGCGGCACACTGATTTTGTGTTTTATGTGTTGTCTGGTTTGTGATGGTAGGTGCAGGTTGTTTGGGTGTCTGCTTTGGAGGTCTCTGATGCTTTTGCAGGTTTTTATTTAGAGCCTCTGAGTATGATTTTTACTATATTGGTAACTAAACAAAGGTTTTCAGTAATTGCAACACTGACTTGAGTGTTATGGTATAAAAAAAAATTATACATAGAACTTGTTTGGCAGTACTTGTTAATTAGTATGACATACTGCTATTTGCATCACTTTGACCTGGAAGTGACATCATTTCCTTTAAAACATTGCTTGCTTGTAACTAAAAACAGAATCACAGTATTAATAACACAGCAATCCTTAATGGTATCCAATTAATGAAAATGCTTAACTTCTTTATAGTGTAGAAGATACTCTGGGGTTCATCTGCATTTCTAATCAACTCAGTAAACTGTCCATATGGATTATTGCATGTATTGGGAAAGCAGTGATGGCTTTCAGAGTGCCATAGTTTCTTTTTAACCATTATATTTTGGTATAAACAATTATTAAGACACACTGGACTGCTATTAAATCTAAAAAATATTATTAACTTATTTAGAATCCATATGAATATCGGCAGTGATTCAGTAGTATGCAGTTGTCAATAATGAATAATCAACAAAACTTAATCTCTAATGTACCTCAAATATTTCACAGAACCAAATTTAAACAAAGTGCTATATACTCTAAAGGCTAAATCAGGAATGCATATATAAGATGAACTGGAACAGCCACAACAGTACCATTAATGTATATATAGTTCCCACCCTCAAAGCTAGGCATGTTGCTGTACAAAATGAATTCCAATGATTACAGCATCATGCTTTTTTAAGTTCCCCAGAATTATGTAGAATTAATAGCCTGCTAAAACCTATTAAAGTTGCTAGAATAACAGGATTTGTGCTAGTATGAGAAAGTTGCTAGAATAACACGATTTGTGCTAGTATGAATTTTTCTAAAGGACATGAAGTCTGAAACTCTGATGTGTCATTATTTAGCAACTTCAGCCTTCAATGATTTTCTAGAAAATCAAAAATTTATGAGGAACAGACAAAAATATGAGGCAAAAATCTGGGCATTCTGCAAAATGTGGACAGTTGAGAGGTATGCTACCTACCACACACACACACACACACACACACACACACACACACACACATAACTCTCAACCTCTTAGAGCAACAAATCCATAAATAAAACTGAGGCAAAGGCCCAAAAATAAAGACTTTTTTTTTTAATTATTGCCCTTATAAATTTAGAAAGATAATAGAATAGTAGTAGGTCTTGCATTAGTACACATTTTCTGAAGGGTATGAAATCTGAAACTCAAATGTCTGCCATTATTTTCTAACTTCAGTCTTTAATGATATGCCACTAATTTGCCAGAAAACCACAATTTTATGAAAAACAGATCAAAACTGTGATGCAAAAATATAAAATTGCTAGACAATGCAGCTGGGAACCTGTCAAAGAAGGGACCCCATTTTAATATGAGCAATGTTAACTTGAGCAGCTGACAAAATTAGAGACTCTACATGCATTTCTGAAATAAAAGTAATGTATAACTCTGATCATTAGTTATTTATAATTGTAAAGCCTCCATGTTTTCTTCCCAAGTTGCTATTTTGCGGAGGGATTATTAGGGGGGAGCAACATTTTGAGCCAAAATTGGGGACAGTTGAGAGGTTTGGATATTCCTAATTCTATAAAGTGATTTATTTGCACGTACCTCTCAACCTCTTAATGCAGGAAAACTGGACAAGGCCAAATATATTAGGAGAACATACAAACAGTACTAAAAATTAATCTTGTATAAACTTAAGACAGTTGATAGAATAACAGGTCTTGCTTTAGCATGCATTTTTCTGAAGGTTATGAAATCTGAAACTTAATGTCTGTCATTATTTAGTGTCTTCATTCCTAAATGATTTGCCAGAAAAGTTTTATTTTACATTTTACAGCACGAACACCAATAAATATCTGCTAAACAAAGCAATGCAGTCTCACAATGAAACTAGACTTAGCATTAAAACTTATTTGCCCTTGAAACTCACATTCATTGAAACAGCATTGAAACCCACATTCAAAGAAAATACATTTTGCCAGTGGCAGATAAAGATGAACTTTGTGCTGTTTTCAAATCATAGGTCCCTTGCACATGGAATATACACATGCTGTTTGATACACCTTCCTGACTGTAATAAATTATATTCCTTCTACAATACAGTATAGTTGTTAGAGAGCATTTTAAATGTATCGTTTTGAACATTTTTCCAGTAAACAATGAAACAAAATGCATGCACCAATAATGACAAAACAGCCCAATTCAGAACATTTCCATCATAAAAGTCTACTCAAACTTCTACAGTCTACCAGTATCAGTAAATATGCACAATCTCTGAACTAGTAAAAGCCATCTACACAATTCCACATTAAAGAAATCTGTAACTAATGAAGAGGTTGCTGCTAGCAAACAACGTTATATTTCATTGTATCATCTAAAATAAAGTGACTGTTGCCCTTGAGGAATAAATTGCCTATGTTGCAATAAAAAAAGTGATACGCTAATAATATTGCAATAGGGAATGGATGGCAAACTGATAACAGGTTCATAGTTACTACTAGATATCTTCGCCAAAAAGGACTACAGCATCCACCCCACTTTACAACACAGTACAGTATCAGCAATGCAACTACCTACTGTGGGAGAAGAACCCTCAGCCTTCTGCATCAAAAGCAAGTACACTACCTGTTGTGCTATTAACAATATAAGCAGACTTGGCATAAGCAGCACTAAACTTTAGTTCCCCTGCAGCTCTCAGCTCCTTGTAAAATGTACTCGACACTCAGCTGTATCTCTGAACTTTGCAGCACAAGAAATCTGGAAAAAGCCAACATTTATTGGGGGGGGGGGCAAAGCCCAAAAACCAAAAACCAGGGACACATTTTAAACATTGCTTGTATAATTTTGGAAAGTTGCTAGAATAAAATGATGCGTTACCACCATGCATGTCTTGAACCCAAAAGCATATGCACTACAGTCAGTGCAACATACCACTATGCTACATCAGCAGCTTGCAAAATAGGAAGACTGAAACTTAATGGCTATTAGATAGCTCTCAACCTCTTAGCACAAAAAACCTGGACAAACAAAGCTAATAATGAGGGAATACAACTTCAGTTCTCACTTCTCACCACAACTTGGGAATACAACTTCAGTTCTCACTTCTCACTTCTCACCACAACTGGGGAATACAACTTCAGTTCTCACTTCTCACCACAACTTGGGAATACAACTTCAGTTCTCACTTCTCACCACAACTGGGGAATACAACTTCAGTTCTCACTTCTCACCACAACTGGGGAATACAACTTCAGTTCTCACTTCTCACCACAACTGGGGAATACAACTTCAGTTCTCACTTCTCACCACAACTGGGGAATACAACTTCAGTTCTCACCATAGCTCACAACTGTTAGAAATAAAAATCTGAACAAAGTTCAGAAATGGTGGTGGTTAGGAACTTTAGGCTCTTCTTACCCTGAAGCAAAGGTACAGGGTTTGAGCCTAAACACCTGTTGTATTATGTGGAGGCATTTACACAGACACACACACACACCCCTCCATACTTTCCTGATCCATTTCCCGCTCGCACTCCTATCTGTTAATGATTGCTCCATTCAGGCTAATTTCCCACTCGCAGCCAGCCGGACATGACATCAGCTCCCGTTTGCCCTAACCGCAACACCCAGCAAGTATCCTTAAAGAGCCAACGCTTTTTTTTTTTTTTTTTTTTTTTTTTTTAGTTAAAAAGCTATCCCCACTTCTGAATAAGTTGTACTGAAATCAGTACAGTGCATATGCCTCCTGATGTCCCTGTATACAATCTAGAACTGGAATAATATTCTGTTTGTATTGGCAGGATAGGACATTTGAAAAATTGCCTGTTAAGGCAATGCGGTCTTTTCCCACTCTTTCCTTTGCAATGCCAGAACAATGGATACTGCACCATCTACAAAATACTGAGGGCAAGTAATCTTGGGGATCTGACAGATATTTTGTCAGAAGTGAAAACTGTCCTATGTTTCCATCTCCTGTATACAAACAATAATAGTAGATGCAGCCCACCCAAGTCATTACTGACATGTGAATGAGATAAAAGCAGCTTCTGTTTTGTCATTGTAGAATACTATTGCTCTTAGAAAACATTATATTGTAATATCTCTTTTGGAGTTAAACATTTGTTCCTATAATTTTTACTCTGTTGATCTTGGGTTTTGGGGAGCATATGGAAGACCATTGTTCCCAGGATTGGAAGCCAGAAGGTCCAGAACAAATATTGACATTTTAGTATACTAGTTTCTTGTTGATTTAGGAAAATTAATAAACTTTTCAGAAATGCTGATTGATACAGATGCCACTTAATTTTGTTCAGTATGAATGAAAAGAAAACTTCTGGATAAAACTTAGACAATATTTTGAAGACCATAAGAGGAAATTGTTTTCATCTCTAAAGTGCAAGAACAGAAGTCGTCTGGAATATTTGTTTTAAGTATCTGTCTAAAAGTATAGTGAACATGTGGGAAAAGATAATAATTTACATATCAAAATTGTATTCATCTACCCTAAAAATACCTCCTCTGTCACCAATCATTTCAACATCTTTGCATCTGACAACACTGTTATAGAAAGAGTGCAGGAAACCAAACTTCTAGGAGTAATTATTGACAAAAAACTTTCCTTTGACTACCATATACAGCAAAATATAAAGAAAAATCATCAAAAAACTGGGACTCCTATAGAAACAAACATTTTTTAACTACAGCAACCAAAGTTTCCCTAGCAAAAACCTTTTTACTTCCCTCCTTTCTTTACAGTGCCCCTATCCTAACTAATTTACAAACTCCTACCCTAAGCAAGATGGAGCAGTGCTACAACAAAGTAATTAAGTTTACCACAAACTCTAAATATTGCAGACATCACTGTGAAGCACTACTAGAACTAAACTGGCTTGAACTTCCCAACCAACTTGCTTTTATTCAGCCATCCGCTTTGCACAACCTTATTTTCAAGCCTGCCCTGTGCTAGCCAACTTAGTCACACTTTATACACCAAATAAATCCCTAGGATCAGTAGGCAAAAATCTCTTAGCTATCTCAAACCCCCCCCAGAAAAACAGGTCAATTTCTGCATTTATATTTTGTCTCTAAACTATGGAATTCACTACCTCTAGCTACCAGGTCTATGCCTGGCCTAAACCGCTTTAACGCCTCTTTAAAAAATCCTCTCAAAAATACACGACTGTGCTCCTCCTGTATAAATCTGCCCTAATGCTCACCTCTTCCTCATCTTCCTCACTAGCTTCATTTTCCTCTTCTGTTGCATCTCACCCCTTCACAGTCTGCAAGATCCTAATGTATGTCATAACTCCTTCTGTTTCTATACCATATCCTTAAGCTACTGACAGTTTGTAGTGCCTCTATTCTTCTTAACTCTTTCACTATTAGCATCACTAACTCTTCTGCTGTTATTTTCCTAACTGAAACCAACATTTTTTTTCATGCACTATAACAACCAATGTCATGCATTGTGCTACCAACATACTACTTTTGTAAGTTTATCTACTTATAGGCTATGCATATGTTGTTAGAATGATTAAAATTGTCTATAATGATATAACTATAGAATTGTCCAGCTGTGTAGTATATCTTGTAACCTAGCTTACATCCTATCAGCTTATTTCTGTATAGTGTTCCTAGTGTTATTTGCATTGTTTTTTGGACTATAATGTATTTGTATTGCACTGTATGTGCAACTTTTTTTCCCTGGGCATCTGCTGAAAATGGGTTCTGTAGACCCAGTTGAAGCACCAAATAGTTTAGAGAAGTAAACAAATGTCAAATAAATAAGTAAATAAATACATTGTAATAAATATATAATTTTGGTTCATAAACCAATTTACATCAAAGGACAAGAGAAGTCCATTTCTTCAAGCAATGACTACTAAACTGGGTTTCTGAAGCATCAGCAGTTAATCTCACAAAAATCCATAACCATTATGTACACAAAAATGTTGACTTAGTCCAGTATATCTGCAAAACAACAATATAACTTCAGTAAAATTGAGCTACACTGCCAATTACATAATAAAACAAGCAAAAGCATTCTTGGAAGAAAATGTCACTACTCATTAATATAAAATGCTGGCCCTTTACTAAAGAGATTTTAAAAAATTAACACATTTTGTATCTGTCATGATAAATAAATCCTAGCTGTTTAAATTTGCAAATAAAAATATTCTTTTTTGAAGTCCCTCTGACCTGTGAGGTTATTATTATTATTATTAATATTATTATTATGAATGTTTTTAACTTAACTGTAAATATGAGGTATAAACATATACCAGAATTTGAATCTACTTCCATCAGCATAGGCAATTAAACCATATAATATATATCCTACATATTTTACTGAAAAAATGTAAATCAGTTTTTCATACAACTGAGACTGTATTTGAACTCAGTTAACTAAACTCCAGAAAGCCAAGATGATTTGCTTTGTTACACTGAGTATGTACTCAGGTAAGTTTCAGCATTTAAAAACTGTATCAAGAAATGAGTGCAGTTCCTATAACTTCACAATTTACTAACAGCTCTGAAGTATCTACATTATTATTTATTACTGATTATACAGTATTTACAGCAGAATATTTCTTATGGCAATGAACCATAAAGGTACAGCTATAGAACATTGAAAGTACAGCTTATTTACTGGCATAATGAACACTTGTTTTCACCCATGTAAGCAGAGCTGTACATATTCTTCAGATAATTCATGCACTATCAATGTGCTGAATGCTCAAAACTCCCCTTAGGCTATGTTTTATTTCATGACATATCTAACATTACCAAAACCATGTGTGAGATCAACAAACGGAGCAATTGCTTAAATGCTACCTGTCCGTTATACCTAACTAGGCCATTTCACTATTGTGAAAAGCATTACAACAAAACAGGATGTTAGTAAATGAAAATTATTTTTAGGTTATTGATCTGTTGATACATATTGATAGCAAACAATTTCTTCAGTTTTTTTTCTGGGGGTAGGGGAGCAGTTAACTAAGATAGTAATACTCAGCAAACCTTATAAACTTTTTACAATAGGTAATCGTACTTGTAGTATTCCTTGATCATGTGGGTTTCCTCCGGGTGCTCCAGTTTCCTCCCACATCCCAAAGACAATGCTGTAGGTGGATTGGGCACTCTAAATTGGCCCTAGGTGTGAGTGTGTGTGTGTGCGCCTTCTGTGGAAGGTTGGATGCTGGCCTGGCAACTCGACACCGTAAAACTCCACTGCAATCATGAGCGGACAGGTGATCCGCTGTGGCGACCCCTAACCGGGGAAAGCCGAAAGAAGAAGTAATCCTTGATGAGGATGAAGAACATAGGGGGCTCAGCACGATTTTGTGTGAGCAATTAGTTTCCTTCAACATTCGAAGTTTGCATAAGGACAGCAGCAGTCAATCTTCTTAGCATTTGAGTTGTTCAAAAAGTGAACTTGTGTTTTTCTCAGATTTTGTTTCTCTCATCTTTGTATCACTTATCTTGACTTGTGATATTATATTGATGAAGAATTTTCCTGTGCAATAATTCTGAGTATGCAAGATATCTGTGAAATATGAGGAGATGCTGGAATATGATTTAGTTATAGCCGTGAAATGAATGTGCTATGATGTAAGGTATGACCTTTAATATTATCTGTATTTTTGTGATGGCCTAGGTGCCATTTCATCCCAATGGAGCTTCAGTACATGAGGTTATGTCTGCGTTCTGTAGGTGAGGTGAGACCAGTGATTAAGTTGTTTGTAGGAAATGGCATGATAAGGGCAGATGTGCTCAGAATGGAGCTATGATGGACTAAATGCTAACATATGATCACATGATGCAAGAGCAGTTACTGCTGTGTCAGAAAGGAGCATATGGTTGTCTAAGTGGATCATGCAGAAGCTATCTGCTAGGAGTGGAATACATTGGGAGATTCCACTGTGCTGTTTGTGTGTGTGTGTGTGTGTGTGTGTGTGTGTGTGTGTGTGTGTGTGTGTGTGTGTGTGTGTGTGTGTGTGTGTGTGTGTGTGTGTGTGTGATTCCACTGTGCTGTTTGTGTGTGTGTGTGTGTGTGTGTGTGTGTGTGTGTGTTGGCATTTTTGGATTGTCTTCATCTAGCACCAGCACTGGGACAGGCCGACCCTGGTGCAATCAGCATCATAAACCTGTTAAGTGCACTAATTTTGGAGCTCTGATATGGAAGAGAGCCACATGGTTTATAATATTGTAAATGTTCTCAATAATTAGACAATCTATGTTTTAATATCCTCAAAAGGGCCAATGCTGCATTCTTTTTATTGCAATTTCATACCTTCAACCAGAATGACAGTTTTTCATATGACCATTAGATACGGAAAGGCAAAAACAGCACATTATGACACTATTAAAACAAACAAACAAAAAAAAAACTTTTGAGTGTCTGTTTTTATATGGGCATTCATTGTAATAATAGACATAGTGTAAAAGCTTATAATGCAGTATATTTTAGTATGCACAAGACGAAAGCCCAAAAGGTTCAGTTAGTGATATATCATACTGATACCAAAACGAAGCTGACATTTCCCACAGCTCTTCTGTAAGATGTGTGATACTGCTGTGTTCTAGCACCTTTTTCCTAATATGAGGTGCACACCTTGTAATTATACTTGTGTCCAGCAGGATATAAACACCTTTGGGGTTTTCCACTTGGAAACATTATATGGTTTCATTACTACACATAGGAAAAAAAAACACTTTCCAAAAGCGGAAGTTGCCAATTGTTAGATATGATCCTTGGACCCATCCCTCTAGGTATAAATGTACCTTTAATACAAAAGTCATAAAAGTTAGGCAGCTTGCCCCTCACCATATCTCCAGCACCAATTTAAAATCCCAAAACACATGAGCAACATCAAAAACTCCATCAGCACAGCTAGTGCATGAGTCATCTGATGAACATCTTCATTCCATACCTTTTTCTTTTGTCTAATATCTCCCACACAAGAAAATAAAAAATATGTATGAATAATACCAGTGTAATACTTAACAGTGATTTTTTTTTTTTTCAATTTTTAAGTGCTCTGGTTTTGTTTTGTTTGCACTGCAATAGCAGTATTATTTACCGTAGTACTAAATGTTATGTGTGTTTTCTTTGGTGGAATTATTTATTTCCTAGATGAAACTTTCAAGAAACATCATCTGTTGGCATTATGGAGCTTATTTTTCTGTGACCCCCCTCCCCCACAATGTCATATTAGGTAACAGTGCTGGTGTACAGCTGGACGTATTGAAGCTTGACTGGCTTTTTTCAGAGACATACTGTTGGTTTTTTTTTTCCCTGAGTTTCATATCTGTCAATGTAAATGCAGTCACATTCAGCTTTTAATTTAATAAGTATTGCACGGGGTGGTTTACTGTTTTACATGGCAGTATTGTTCAAGGAGGTAAAGTTTTAAGTTTGTGCAGTGGTGCAATAGGCTGTATCTGTGTTACGCTGACAGTAGCCTCATACTTGCTGCAGATAGATTTTAAAAATGTCATGAATGGTGTTCTGTTTCTATGAAAATATTTATTTATATTTTATTTTCAGGTGACTAAGCCAACATATATCATTTGTACTGTGCATACATCTCAGCTGTCTACAATATTGTAAAATGCCCCTGACTTTGTTTTCATTCACACAGGTGTAACTTAAGCACAGTAGTGCTGCATACTTCTATATGACTCCCAAGTGTACACCACAGTCCATCTCCGTGACCTACTCTGAGCACTGTCATCATTCCACCCTCTGTCACCCTCCAAGCAGTTTCAGGAATAAGCCTTCTTTCCATTGTAAACTGCACTAAATACCTGTTCTATACATTTACACCAGAAAAAAAAAAAAAAAAAAACAGTTCATATTACATACAGAACAAATGAAATGTACTAAATTTCTCTCTCTTGCCAAAGAGCAGGTGTGTGTGTGTGTGTGTGTGTGTGTGTGTGTGTGTGTGTGTGTGTGTGTGTGTGTGTGTGTGTGTGTGTGCTTGTATGCGTAATGATGTGTGAGACACAGATCCTGTGAGGATCATTATGATGTTAATTTCTAATGTTGTTTCCGTAACTAATTTACAAACAGATCAGTACCTCATTCACTAACTTCTCCTCTACATAACAAACAAAAACACTCCATCCACACACACATACTGTTTCCACTTAAAACCTCACCAAAACAGCAGTGTACCTCTGTGAATCAACAGTGACAGCAGTGTCTGCAAAAAGGAAATAATGCATTTGCAAGTATAAAAAAAATCTCATCTATAATCCGCAGAAGAACAATCAGTACACCATAGCAGAACATATACTATTGATGAGTTCCCATATACTTTTCACTACAGTATGATGAAAGCCATACAGCCTTATCAACATCAGCATCACCTGAATTTCCTGATGAGCGCAAATAAGGATCGTTCTTGTAAGAATTTTCGAACTCCAGCATTAGAAGTTTAATGAACAATTTGGACATCACTGCTATCACTAGAAGAACAATATCCTAGTTCTCAAAATCACTTTCATGCACTGAACTGAGCCTTAGTAAATGCCTTCCATGACCTCAAAGGGCACAGACCATTCCACAAAGAATTTCATTCAGACAGAGCATCACAGAATGAAAAATAGAAAATCATAAAACAATTATGACAAAACCATAGAAGGATACATTGCAACAACAAAATGGTCATGAAGGTAAGAACAGCAGTAAGTCACCTTTTCTGGAAAATGTGACAAAAGTATCTTGTGTATATAAAAAAACAAAACTTTTCGAAGATGAATTAAATCAAGCTAAAAAAGTATGGAACACCAGAATTAGCACTTTTGTTCACTTTATTTAACGTGAACTTCATCAGAAAACAACTCTCCCAGACATCAAAGCACTTTATATAATAAAACAATAGTCACATGTTCTATGATGTCAATAATCAATTAATTCCATTAAAGTGAACAAGTATAAATATGTATAAAAAATGTATATATATATTCTAAATTGTAATATAAAAAAATACAAAATAATATATATTAATCAATATTAAAAAATATATGTATATAAAGAAATATGTATAATATAACAATAATACTGTTGAATTCATTTTGTTTGTAAGAAACATTTTATATTGACTAAATCATTCAGTCCTGGAACATGATCTGCTCCTAAATATACTTGCCAAATAGATTCTTTACATTCCAACAAAAGTTTGTTGTTTCCAGTAAATACATTGTTATCAACACTGTCCAAAACAGAAAAAATAAACTTTTTAAAATTGTTACACTTGGTAGAATGTTTGTAATTTTGTGGTACAATATACAGAAAATCTACATTTGCTAACCAGTACTTGCATAAAGAAAGTATACATGCATTACACATGAAAAGAGGAGTAATTAAGGGACAATACATTAGGCTGAGTCGATTAACTTCGCAAGATAATACTTTTTATGATGAAATGAAAATTTTGAGAACTTTCTTTTTGGGAAGAGGTTATCATATTTCATGGTTAGAGTCTATTGAAAGAGAAGTTATGGTGTTGAGAAACAACAAAGCATGTCCTATTCTGACTATTTGTTCAGTGTTTTCCACTAACAACACTCCTATTGAGAATAAAGAGTTTACTAATGCCTTTGTTTTGCCTATTTCTAATGAAATGTGGCTCATTAAAAGCATTATAGTTGAAAATTGGAAGGTAGTGTTAGGTAATCAGGAATTGGCTAAAGTCATAGGTATAAGACCCAATTTCACCTTCAAAAAAGTTGTAAACCTAAAGAGTTTACTAGAGAAAAAAGTAGACACATGTGCCACTGACAAACAAGTTAATATTAATACCAAGGGCACTTATGCTTGCCACCACTGTAAGCAGTGTAGATTTATAAGTAATTCTTCCTCGGTTTACTTTTCACATTTAAATATTACACACTGGTCCAAAAAGTATTACACTTGTCACAGTGGAATGGTTGTGTATTTAGCCCAGTGCCAGTCATGCCCTAGTTATTATTAGGGATGATTACAAGAAGTCTCAAAAAAAGAATTAGTGAACATATCTTAGCAATTAAAAAAAAAGGACATGATGAATGCGCTGGGCAAACATTCTACCAAGTGTAACAATTTTAAAAAGTTTATTTTTTCTGTTTTGGACAGTGTTGATAACAGTGTATTTACTGGAAACAACAAACTTTTCTTGGAATGTAAAGAATCTATTTGGCAAGTATATTTAGGAGCAGATCATGTTCCAGGACTGAATGATTTGATCAATATAAAATGTTTCTTACAAACAAAATGAATTCAACAGTATTATTGTTATATTATACATATATTTTTTAATATTGATTAATATATATTATTTTGTATTTTTTTATATTACAATTTAGAATATATATACATTTTTTATACATATTTATACTTTTTCACTTTAATGGAATTAATTGATTATTGACATCATAGAACATGTGACTATTGTTTTATTATATAAAGTGCTTTAATGTCTGGGAGAGTTGTTTTCTGATGAAGTTCACGTTAAATAAAGTGAATGAAAGCGCTAATTCTGGTGTTCCATACTTTTTTAGCTGGATTTAATTCATCTTCGAAAAGTTTTGTGTATTGGTTCCATTGGTGAAGTTACTTTTTTTTTATCTTGTGTTTATGTTTAATTGCTTGTCTTCAGTGTTCAAATGGCAATTTGTTTGAAAGTATTTTTTGGTCGGGGAGAATATTTAAAGTACTTGGTTTCAAGTGCTCTTTGTATTAAAAGCAGGAATTTCATCCCTGTAAGGTTATGGCAAGTATGATTGAGGTGGGAGTATGTGTGCAAGTGTTTGCATGTTACCAAAAGAGTAAGGAATACATTTGGGGGATGACTTAGTGGAGTGTGTGTGTGTGTGTGTGTGTGTCTGTCTGTGTGTATGTGTTTTGATGTGAATGTATGTTGGTGTAGCTTACAGCAGCTTGCAACGTAAGTCTAAGATCGGCACCAGCTAACCTTATGCAAGGTGGACGCAGGTGACACCCCTGGGGTAAATTTATGGTGTCTCATCCAGTTGTCCAAGTTACACTTAAATATGGTCATTGAGGAGCTGTGTTTAAGTGAATTGGGAGTTTGTTCCAGAGGAGTGGCAATCTCTGGAAGACATATATGTCTCTCCAGTATGTCCTGTTAATGTTGCAGGCTAGGTTAAGATCTTTAGAGCGAGTCCTGTCCCATTTAATTTGCAGATGTGCAGCATTTCTATTAGGGTAGGGTCCGAGACTGCTCTGTAGGCCAGGGACAAGTCACCAAGCAGTCTATAAGATACAGAGTACATTGCCAGGGCATTCAGCCTGTCCATGTAGGTCATGTGTTGAAGGCTCTGAATTTTCTTGGTGAGAAATCTCTGAGGTCTCTCCAGCTACTGCAGGTAACTGGTGAGGTACATACTGAAGGGAGCATTGTATTCTATTTCTGGTCTGATGAGGGATGACTACAGGGAAGTTATAACATCCTTAGCTCTGGATGCGATGTGCAATGCAGAAGGCCCCTTACCACTGTGGACACATGGTGATTGAAGTTAAGGCTGCTATCAACCTGTGTTCCCAAATCTCTCATCACAGGGTTTGAGCTAAGGGGGTTACTGTTAATATTGAAATTTGCAGGGATTTCCCGTTTGCCAAAAGGGATAACACATTTTTTTGCATTGAGTTTAAGTCTGTGGCTTTGGCACCAATCATCTGTCTGTGTAAGCCCTTTTTGTAGCATGCCAACATTGTTGGGGGACTCAAAGACCACACCCAGTTGGTAAGTCACAGGCCATCTATTTTTGCCGGACTTCTGAGAAATACATTCCAAACAGTAGGGGCTCCAGCACAAATCCTTGTGTTGCACCCACTGGTAACTGGTCTGCTGGTAGCGGTGGTATGCCCAACTTTAACAATATGCATTCTGTCTGTGAGCCACTTGGCTAGCCATCTAGTGGCATATGGGTTAATTCTTAGTTTTTTTAATTTCTCCAAATCTTTTGGGTTTCTAATACCATGATGGGAATGGACCCCATTCCTAAGCCAAATTATGATTAAAATTCATGAAATTAGTATTGTTTCAAAATTTGATGTCAGCCAGTAGTGCTCTTCGCAGCACCCGCAATGTGCCCAGTAATGACTCCTTCTGCAGGTAACATATCTAAATGTGATTGTAAATTTTTTTTATATAAGATACATTGCTCCTACTACTATTGGAACTGTCTGGGTATCTTTCTTCTGCATTGCTCTCATTTCTGCTTGCAGATCCTGATATTTTATGACTTTGTGTCTCTCTGTACGCAAGACACTGTAGTCACTAGGTGTGGTGATTTCAATGATCAATGATACTCTTGTCTTCTTTTCTTGGACCACTATATCTGGTTTTCTAGTATTTGTATTTTGAACGGTTGGTAACAGAAGATCCCATCTGATGTAGACGTCTTCATTTTCTCTGATGCTTTGTGGCTCACATTTCCAGTGTTTTTGGCCACTTCAGTACCATAAAGTTTGCACATTCCTCAGTGCAGCAGTCTCGCCACATTATTATTCCTTTCAGTATACAGTCCTTCTGCCATTAGTATGTTGCAGCCAGAAACGAGGTGTGCAACCGTTTCCAATTTGGTTTTACAAAACCTACTTTTGCCTGTTTCTCCCACCTATTCAATAGACTTTATAAACCAACGTGTACATAGTCCACTGTTTTGGACCACCAATATTAACCTTTCATCTCTTGGTTTGAATTCGCCTCTCTTTAACCATTCCTGTGTTTGATCTTGATCAACATGAGGTTCTTCCAGAAGTTTTCTATACTTGCAACTATATTTATGCTTTTTCCACAAATCTTGCCGTCTCATCTGATCCTTCACCTTATATTCTTTCTTTTCTTTTTTGGCACATTCAGTTTCTGCCTGATTTTTATCTGCCTCTGGTTTGATCTCCATTCCTGCTTGATGCCAATAAGCCTCTGCTAGATTAAGCAGAGAAGTCATCTTAGATTTATTCTCCTCATGTTTCAAAACTTTCAGTACATTAGGGTCTTGTGAGGTCAGGAGATGTGTGGAGTCCCAACCTGAATTGTTCCACCAGTTTTTTTTAACTTTACCCTGGGAGGGTTTGGGAAAACAATTGACTTCCTTGATATTCATTTGTGACTACTTGATGAGAGTTTTAGTTTCAGTAGTAGTATCCACAAGAAATCTACTTTTGTCAATCAGTACCTGCACAGGGACAGTCTTCACCCCCAACATATGACAAGAGGGGTTGTCAAGGGACAACTTATAAGGTTGAGCCGTTTGACTAGTGAAGATTCTGTCTTTGATTGTGAGGTTAACAAACTGACTGGATTTTTTACAGCCAGGGGATATGATTTGTTTTGAGTATGTAACATTGTGGCTGAAATTATAGCTCTCAGAGACAGTTTAGCTAGCCCCATTTTGAGAGGCAATTTCAGTGTAGCAAGTAGGGTGAGTCAAAAAACAAGGTGTTTGAGCTTGCCTTCCTATTGCCCATTTCAGATGGAATGGACATTATTAGGCGTATTATTAAGGAAAATTGGAAGGTGTTGCTTGGACATTCTGAATTGGTGAAAGTCCTGGGTAATGAACCTTTGTTTACCTATAAAAAGGTATGTAACATAAGTATACTTGAAAGTAAGGCTCCACACAATGGGGTAAATTACCCTGTTGGGACTTTTGCTTGTGGTCATTGCAGGCAATGTAGATACATAGCCAATTCAGGTTCTGTTGAGTTGAAACATTTCAGAAAAGTTATTTGGGCAAAGGACAGGTTTACATGCAATTCTGTGGGCATTGTTTATCTCGCAGTATGTAATTCTTGCACCAGTTTTTATGTTGGCAAGACCATCAGTTCACTAAGTAGAAGGGTTTATGAACATGTGCTGGCAGTGAGAAACAAAGACAGGAATAATGCACTGGCATGACACATTTTATTATGTAACAATTTTAAGAAATTTACATTTTTAGTTTTTGATAAAGTAGTTTGTGGTCCTTTGGTGGGTAATTTTAAAACCTTATTAGAATGTAGGGAAAATAAATGGCAGATGGCTTTAAGAGCAGGCTACCATCCAGGACTAAATGAAACTATTAACATCAAGTGTTTTCAGTTACAAAGGCTTTCATGTAGTGAGCCAAGCTGTTCACAAAATGGGCTTTATTTGATGAAACACTGTGTAGTAGTGTGTTATTGTTGACTATTATATACATACATTTTCATGTTTTTATACATATGCAATGTTAAAAAATTTGTAGTGTATTTTAAAATTTTCATGACATCTCAGTGGTTATTTAACTAATTTATTTGAAGCATTTTGTCATTGGATGATTTTTTTGCACATAAGTATTTAAAGGGTGGTTTCAAGTTTTTGTATTCATTCTGATGAAGTTCATGGTGTTTTTTTAAACAAACGAAAGCTTTTAAGTTTTGTGGTCCGGTTCCTTCCTGGTTTTTGGTTTGCTGCTTTTTCATTTTTACTTTGTTCTTTGGAGTTGTTTAGCAGTTTTTATTTAATAACAAATGATCCTTTATTCCATATGACATTTTGTTTTACTGCCATAATTGAGTTTTCTTTTAAATGACTATAAACTCTGTCTGCATCAATTCCAGTGTATGTTTTATATGTTGTCAGAAGGCAATTTATTGGTCTATAATTTTTAGGGCAGCTTGCAGGTTCACTCTTACGTAGGAGCATTGTTTTTCCTGTTGTTAGCCAGTTTGGTATCTGTTCTGGGCGCACATATAAATAGTTCTTACTTATGGCTAAATCTTTGTGCAAAGATGTTAATAGTTTTAACCAGAAGTTAGGTACTGCATCTGGGTCTTATGTTTTCCATTTAGAGGCTTTTCTTAACTTTGTTTCGATCTCTCTAGCTGTTACTTCATCCCATTTCATATTGTGTACCTTTAAACTTCTTATTATTTCTTTTACGTCTTCTGTCCATTTAGCATATTTATGTTCTACAGGATCTTCATAGATACTGCACCAAAATGTATATATTTCTACTTTTTTGGTGGTCTTTCAATTCCTTTTATCTTATTTCCCAGTTCTCTATAAAACCTTCTTGCATCCTCAATAAATTGCTTATTTTGCACTTTTCCTTTATATTTATTTGCGTATCTTCCAAGTTTTTCTGTCCTTGTTGAAATTTTTAGTTTATTTGTGACAGTACATGATAGAGCCTGGTCTGTTTTAATACTGCACATTGCTTCTATCACATCTATTTTTCTTAGTATTTTGGTTGATCTATTCCCTCTTCTATAATCTTCTAACAGTGACACTTTTTGTCTTAATTGCTTTATAACTTTCTCTATTTGATATTTCCATGATGGTATTCGATTTCTCCCCTTCTTTTCCTTCACTACCCTGTGTTCTTGTGGTAGAACTTTTATCAGTTATTAATTTAGCTGCACAGTAATATATCCTATTTACTTCTGTTATATCACATGGATCTCTATGAACAGTCCTCATTACTGTGTTCATTTGTTTTATCAGTCTTCTGACTTTTTGGGTTTTATTAACCCTCTGCATTCTATTTCTTTCATTGATCTTGATATATCTGTCCATGTTTATTACATCAAACAATTCTTCTCTTGGCTCATTTTCTTCTAAACTGAGGGCGCACCCCTTGTTTTCCAATTCCTGCGGGCATTCTATAGAAGGTTCTCTAGCATCTTCTTGTGACACAGTCTTATCAGTTTCATCCTGTGCCGTCTATTGCTCTATCATATGGAAACTCACTGGCATATTACTTCTCAACATTGACTGCATCAATTTCCTGTTCCTTCCCTTGCTGTCTAGCTTCAACTGAATGTTTATACTGCTTTCCTGTGGAAGGCTACAAATTATCTTCATATGGCACCTGACCAATTGTTCCTTTTCCACTGGTTTCCCTTTAATTTGGATATCCATTACTGCATCCTGTTGTGATGCTTTTTGAATTAGATTTTCTACACTAAATCCTTCACTTTGCAGGTACTCCATAACCTCAGTTTCTGTTTCTTTAACTTCTCCATTACTAATCTCCTTTTCTACTTTTCCTCTTTGTCTTCTTATTTTTTGTATTGTAAAGTTTTCCATGTCCGGATTACTTTGTCTGTATTTTTCTACAAATATCTTTGGTGCTGCTCTTTTTGTATTTGTTAGTTTTGTTTTCTCCTTTGCATAAATATTACACCATATTAAATCTCTTTTTCTTTCCCATGTCCATATTTCTTCTTCAGGTGTTTCCTGATCTTCCTGTTTCTCCCTGCTTTGGGGACTCGCTCCATCCTGCTGTGATGTAACCAGTGTTAGACCTTCTACATCAAATTCTTCACTTCACAGGCACTCCACAACTTCACCTTCTATTTTTTTAACTTTTACTTTACTGATCTTCTTTCTTCTATTCCACCTTTGCGATATTTTTTATTGTGAAATTTTCAATATCCAGATGCCTTTGCCTTTATTTCTCTCATATATCTTTGGGGCTGCCTTCTTTACATTGATTAATTTGGCTTTCTCCTTTGCATAAATATTGCACCATATCAAATATCTCTTTCTTTCCATTGTCCATATTTCTTTTATATACTTTTCAAATATCTCTTGGTTTTGTTGTTTATATTTTCACACTTCCTCAGATGCTTCTTTTTCCAAGCAGAAATCTTGATCTATATAATGTTTCTCACAAATCTTTTGTATTAATGAACACAAATTTTCATTTGAAGCTTCTAACAGTTTTTCTTTTTAAAGTATTTTTCTTTCTCTAATTTCTCTCTTAATCGTTTTGTATATCTTGTGTCTAGAAATTCTGGGCTTTTTGCATAATAGTAACAATACATAATTTCTTTTTTATCCTCAATAGTCCACTTTATCGTCTTTTTATGGCTCTTCTTTGGCCTATCAGTTTTTGTGATTTTTGTGGACTGCTATTTTCTTCTACAACAGAGGGCCATCCTCCTACTCCTGGGCCTAGTTTGGTCCCATTGTAGGAATGTTTCCGTATTTTGAGGATTCTACATTGTCATCTTTTCCAGTCCTGCACCAGTGCACTTACCATGATTGAGCACTTTTTTATCCTGGGTCTTGTGCACCCAGCTATCTTTTTTAGTTTTTAACCTACTTCTGTCCATGATATATGCTGTATAAATATAGTCTATATATCAGTGTCGCCTTGGTGAGATTTTGTGAAAACAGGGTTCACCTCATGAAGGTACTCACTAAGACTTGAGGATGAATTCAATCACAGCACTACTACTACTCTCCTTTGCTTGCTGGCATTTTATCTCTCCATCCAGACCCCCCTCATCTCTCCATCCGGACCCCATTCCCAGCTGAATGAGTTTCTCAATGATACCTTAGATGGGGGTTGTGTAAGAAGCCTTGGCTAAGGCAAGATACATGTAAGCATGGTGGTGTGTGGACAGCAGCAGTGCATACAACCGTACAATGCATATTCATGCCACATGCAGCATCTAAGTGAGGCTTCATGGCTGGCAACAGTTTTTCCAACCAGGAAACCATGGAGGTGAACACTGATAGCAAACCTGTTTAAACAGTGCACTTACAGTCTGCGGTTTTGTGCGGAATACCACAATGATAACCAGGGCTTCACAGATACCTCTCAATTTTTTAGTTCATCACATCTGCACAAAGGCCAACATAATGCAGGGACAACAACCCAGAAATAGGAACATATTTGACATAATGTCTTATAGAAATGTGGTGGAATCACATGTTCTGAAGGAATTGAAGTATGAAACTTAAACATACTTCTCAACCACTTATAGTGATAAATCTGGACAAAGCCATAACTAATGCGGGAACAATGGCTCAAAAATAGCATTTTTAATATTGCTCTTACAAACTTAAAAAGTTGATTGCGTAATCAGATTTACATTAGCATGATTTTTCTGAACAGCATGACGTTTAAAACTCGTGTCTATTATTTTCTGACATCTAGTCCACAATGACATGCCACTGATTTGAGAGAAAAACAAAATGTTATGAGGAAAAGGCAAAAATCTGGGCATTCTGCAAAAATCTAGACAGTTAAGAGTTATGAACTCAAATCTAAGGCATAATGAGTCACATCAGTGCCAAGATCATGCCAGTGATATGGCAGAAAGCCACACATTTGATAAGGAAAATACCTAGACATCCTGTGGATATCTGGACAGTTGAAAGGTATGAATGTGAAGTATATGGTACAAACAGTACAGAACAGTGTATGTACAGTGCTGAGTATTGTGATATAGCATTCTTGGCATTCTGTACTGAAGCTGTGTAAATGATCTGTAATGGTACATGGACTGCCATGTAAAATAATCACTCAGGAGAAGTGTATGCATTAAATGGAAACACGCAGATGAATTGTAGGAATGCACACAAGGAAAGAGGACAGGTGAAATAACCTAATGTACAGTAGATGAGGGCATGTCAGTGGATTCTGTACTGAAGCTGTGTAAATGATCTGTAATGGTACATGGACTGCCATGTAAAATAAACACTCAGGAGAAGTGTATGCATTAAATGGAAACACGCAGATGAATTGTAGGAATGCACACAAGGAAAGAGGACAGGTGAAATAACCTAATGTACAGCAGATGAGGGCATGTCAATGGATGATGATTGTAGCAGCAACACCAATCACATATCTATATGGTACAGTAGAGACTGTGCAGTGAAAATGTGTTTTATTTGACTGTCATCCAAGGTTACATAACAATGGGGAAGAAGTCTGCATGAGATAAGCATCCTTACATGAATAATGCAGAGGACGTCTATCAGGGATCTGACGTGTAACTGGGTTTGGGTGCATATTGTGAAGCTGTGCAAACTGATTTGCCTTAATATGAGTGCAATCTCAGTCAGGTATCCATCAAGAGGGGCACAGGTAAAGGTTCATGGAAAACATGAAAACATCCAACCACAATCATGGACAGTAACAGAATAATACCATTAGTAATACCATTCCTCTGACATATGTGATTTAGAGTGATAAGAGATGATTCTGCACAAACACACCTGAACAACTATTATGATACATCCCACTCTATGAGGTTAACTACACACACACTGTACTAGCACTGTAACATCTGCTGGAAGTGTTAGGAGGGACACTGCTATACCTGTAGGCAACATTATGAGCAATACAGGCTAGTTGACTGATGTGCATGGCATATATCTATATGTTTATCTACCTATATAAATTAAATATATTTATTTATGTGCGTGTGTGTGGCACAATCCATACTTTCACGACAGAGATGATACACTACAGTTACACATCACTGGAAGTTGTGTAGGGAGGTACATGGAGAAGGGTGCATTGTACTCAGTTATTGGTGCGATGAATGCTAGGAACTATGAAGGTATGTTGGCCTCTGATGTGAATGTTCTTCACATATTTAGTACTTGTGTTACATACAAGGACTAACCAACAGTGTGACCACATGCTGGTGGATGTTCCACTTACGGTCTAGGGCACAGGTCACATACCTATTTTTCTGATCATAGGGCATGATGTCCACATTATATTTGGTTTGTGTGTTTGTTTTTCTGACTCAAGAATTCCTATGTTTTCTTGTCATTGCAGGTATTGTCATGGCTATGGCAGCAATCTTTGGTATGTGTGGATGGGGTTTGTATTATTGTAATATCACAGCTGAAGTCAATGGTTGCCCATAATCTGTAGCCTGTCAGACACCTGTTTGGACACAGGATGTGTATGTATGTCATCTGTGATGTCCACTCAAATAATGGACAGGATAGTGGCTAGCAGACAGCCCTGATGTACAGACCTGATCTCTGGACCTGAGATAAGTCACTTTACACATTTCAACATAGTGCGATGCCATGTATGTGATGCACTGGTCTACACACTTGGTGATATAGCTGTTTATGGCCACATATGACATGACAGTGTTGATTGAATACCTCAATGTGGATTTATGTCAAGTGCCTTGACCTGTTCAAATTCCACAAGATAATACTGTGGTAATTATGCCCTCGATGACCTCTTTGAGGACATCTATCAGATGTAACAAACATGATGTGGCATTAACTACTGACACAGGTCTGTTGCACAAAGCCAGAATATTGCTAGTGTCCATTTAGAAGAGGTCCATGATGACATGTCGGTCTACTCACAGTTGAGGAGAGTCTAGATATCTCTATACATGCATTCATTAGCTGCTATCCACGCAATTCAGATGGATGCATGTTGATGTAAACCCTTCTACAGGAACATAGCCCATGTGGTGGGTGTTTTGGAAGTGTGTATTCAACCACATCAGGAAGGTATATGTGCTGGGTCATGGCATAGGCAATTTGTGACGTTGTCACAGACCATTTATTCCATCTGATTGGCCTGGATAATTGTAAGACAGTGCATACTGCATATGGTGATCTGGTCTAGGGTTTTGAAACAATCGCCCATGCAGGTGTCATTGAGAAACCCTTTCAGCTGGAGATTAACCCTTACATCACTAGATGGGTAACCAACTGGCTCACTGACAAAACACATTCTATGAAATTTGGTGAATGAACCTGTAACAGTACAGCTGTCACCATTGGCAAACCCCAGGGATCTGTCCTTGTCCCTTCACTGTTTGGACTCTATTTCTTGACAGTTCAGGCTAAAGTATATAGTCTTTAGCTTATCAAGTTTGTTGATTCTTGCATATTGGGTGCAATCATTGAGTCCACCCATGATGATAACATAGAACAGGAGGGGATAACACAAAAATGATTGGTGACAAAGGCTACAAATAAATTCAGAAATGTGTTTTTTATGTTGTCCATCTGAAAAGTGGAATTCCATGTTAATCACAGCATTGGCAACAGTCCTGCTATGCTGAAACCCAGTGATGCAAGCACTGGGAAGACATGTAGATAGCGATCTGAACTTTGATCACCAAGTGTCCACAATGGTAGTGAAAGCCTTTGTTGTGCACATTATAAGTCACACCATCATATTTAGATCTTAGGATTGTTTGACAGCCCTGTGCTCAAACCTCATCAGAACACTAATAAAGTATAATGGTCCCTTTTGCATGTCCCTCACTAGACACATGCAGCAGCTGGAAAGAACACAGGGTCTTTAAACCATGTCATGATGTATGTGGATAGATTAAAAGCCATGTCACTATAATCTGTCTCGTATAGGATTAGGTTACTTCTGCCTGCCCTCCAGGCCAATCTCTGACCCTGCCCCGGTGGGAGTACTTAAGATCCACAAATCTGATACAGCTGATAACAGGAGCAGTGAATGTTAAAGGGAATATGCTGATAACAGTGTCCCACATGCTAGTGTAAAAGGTTCTCTATAATGTCAAGCAAGAGTGCAAACACACACACACTTGACAGCAGCGAGAATAGAACCCTACCTATGTACACGCACTACAGACCTCTGTATTCAAGGCAAGTACCACAGCTCAAAATAGGAGTTGGAGTGTCTCAGACAACACTTCATAGTTGATGACAACAACATTGTCTGTTGAGGAGAATATGGCAATACAATGCCCCACATGCTGGTGTAAAAGGCTCTATGTAATGTCAGGCAAGAACACAAACACACACACAGTTGACTGCAGTGAGAACAGAATGCCTACTTATCTAAATACACAGACTACAGAACGTAGTACTTTATGCAAGTGCCACAGATCATGTCGGACTTGGAGATTCAACACTTTATAGCTGATAACAGCAGTGTCTGGTGAGGAGAATATGGCAATAACAGTGTCCCACATACTGGTGCAAAAAGCTCTCTGTAATGTCAAGCAAGAGCACAAACACATGCGCACACACCCAGTTTTCTGCAGTGAGAATAGAACCCCTACCTTTCTAAGTACACAGACTACAGAACCCAACACAAGCATGACAGCACAAGTCTGATTTTTACAAGACTGCAGCTCATTTTATAGTGGATGACATCAGCAGGCCATGATGGAGAGAAGATCTTGGGAGGCCTGCATAGGTTCATAACTTCATAGGTTCATCGGAGGTTACTAGCCTAATGGCCCTAGGGTGTTTACAGGCCTGCTGTGTAAAAACACAAGTACACATATTGAACATACTTAGATGGTCATGGTTAGCAGGGCAATTTTGTCAGCAGCATTGTGTGGCCCTGTCCATGAGGGACATAGGTGCCCACCCCTAGGGGTATAGTTACAATCAAACATCCAGTTGTCAACATTGAATTTGTTTATTGAGAAGCATGCTTCACATAAAGTGGGAGCCTATTACACAGGCGTGTCAATCGCTGGGAGATATATCTATCTCATCAGCATGTTCTGTTTATGTCACAGGCTAGGTTGTGATCCCTGGAGCAAGTTATTCTTGTCATATTTAATTAGCAGATGTCTAGCATTTCCAGTAGATTATGGTCTGAGACTGCTCTGTAGTCCAGGCATAGGTCACCTCTCAGTAGCCTGCATAGTACTAAGTACAGTGACAGATCATTCAGTCATTCTATGTATGTCATGTTTTGGAGGCCCTGGATTCTCCTGGTCACAAACCCCTGTGCTTTCTACAGTGGCTCCAGGTGTCTGGTGAGGTACAGCCAGAAGGGAGCATTGTACTCCATTAGTGGTCTGATTAGTGTAGAGTACAGCAGAGTTATCACCTCCTTGGTCTTGGATGTGATGGCCTTTTCTATGAGGTGCAAAATGTAAAAGGTGTGTCCCACCACTATGGACACATAGTGATTGAACTGTAGATTGCTACCGACAAGTGTTTCCAAGTCTCACCACACTGTGTTTGAGCTTAGTAGGGTGCTATGTATATCATAATTAGCATAGGTGCTTCATTGCCAAAGGGGATAATGAAGCATTGTTTGTTTTAAAGTTTAGTCCATGAGTTTGGCACCAGTCATTTGTCTGTGTCAGACCTTTCTCAAATAGGTTACCATCATTAGGGGACTCTATATAACTGTGTCCAGTTAAGTCATCTACAAACTTGGTAAACCACAGGCCCTCTACCTTTGCCTGGGCTTCAGAGAAATAGTTTCCAAACAGTTGAGGGCCAAGCACAAATCCTTGTGGTATCTCACTGGTAAGTGGTTGAGCTGCAGTCCCCAGCTTTGACAGTGTATGTTCTGTCAGTGTGCCAGTTGGCTATCCATTTAGTAATGTATCGGGTTAATTACAAGATGGGAGATTTTATTTATGATACATGACTGGGGGATAGTGTCAAAGACTTTGGATAATTCATCATAGCTGGTATGTCTTGTTACCCCTTATTCAGGTCTTTGGGGTCGGTTTCAAGCAGGTCCACTAGGTTTAATAAGCAAGATAGATCCATGACAAAACTAACATGGATTGAGTCAAGTATGTTGAAGGTCACCTATGTCCTTGTGGATAAGGTCCATGCTGATTTCTTCACTACCCTTGCAGATAAGGGTTTTTAGGCTTGTGAGTCAATAGTTCTAGTTCTGCAAGCTACTGGACTGATGTGCCTTGCATATCACACAACACTGGCTATTAATTTCTGTAGAGTAGGTGATATATGTGTGAAAAAAAGTACTGAGACACCAGGGTTTCCAATGCTTGGTGGGAGCCAACACATGGCTGTACTGTAAATATGTGACATATTGTTAGATGATGTATTAATTTTGTTATGTTTCCACATGTAATTTCATGTCATATCAGGAAATGGACAGTACTTAGCAGTAATATACAATGATTGTTACTTTTCCATAACACAGTGAGAGCGGGTTTGCAAGATGGTTGGCAAAGTGTTTGTGCATGCAAAATACACAGTTGCAATACTATTCATGTTTACACATAGCTAAGCAGTGTGCAAATGTAAGCTGCATTGCTAAAGTCTGAGAGTTGGTATTCAGTATATAAAACACACCTGCTGTTTAGCTGACTCTTTGGCAGTAGGTGTAAATGACCTGACACATTTCTTTGAGCCCAGATGATACTTCAATTCCAGGTGTATCTAATACTTTCAAATACTTTTAAATCAACATTGATAATGCAATTACATGCATGTGTTATAGTATGTGTTGCTGGGCATTGGCATTGTGAAGCAGGTTTAAGCAGCATTCTGCAGAGCTAACTGCAGAATTTTGCTGCTGCTCTGTGTTGCTGCACATTGATGCCTGATGTGCTCCTCCATGAAAACATGGAGCTCAAAAAGTGAAGGGATCCATTGTTTTTTTTGCTATCTATGTGTGTTGTGTTTGATTCTATTTTTGACCAGATTAAATTGATGAAAATGGGGTAGGTAAGAAAGTGGTGAAATGGGGAGTAAGCAGGGGGAAGAATAAAGGGAAAGCAGTACAGGAATGTACAGGAGGGAGGGAGGTAGGAAAGAACCAGAGCTATCCATTTCTTTAACAGTGTAAATTGAAAATATGAGACAAATATTTACTGAGTTTCGACTGTCACCTCCACAAAGAGGGGTGATCACAACACAATCATGTTATATAGCCAATTGGACCAAATCAAGTGTGTCAAAAAGTCACATGCAAAATGGAGAGCTATGTATGGGACAATTTTTTTTTGTAGGACAGGTTGCCATTTAGTTTTTTTATTTCAGAGAGAGAGGAATGCTGGGGAAGGAACGTGGGTATGTCTGCATCAAGTAAGTTGGGTAGATGAGGAAGCAATTGCAGACAGGCAAGGCAAACAAGATGAGAGACAAGGATGGTGATGGACACAGAAGATTGGGGGACACCATAATCAGGGTGAGGGAGGAGACAACCCAGGCCCATGGCCATCAAATTTGGAGACAGTGAGAATGGAGTCCTCACCCACTGGACTGTCATCACTTTCACCTTACTCCACTGGTGGTCGGAGTGCCTGACATCTCATCTCCCTCCTCCTATGAAACATGAGGGAGAGCAGCCTCTCCATCCAATATAGGTGTGCACCCTACACACCATCCCTGACAACCTGCTGTGGGTGATGAAATCACCAGTTCTGACACTGGTCCTGGAGGGTACCACTGGACCAGGCTCCAGAGCAGGACTGTATGAGGATGCAGGTAGTGTAAAGGCAGCAGAGGAAGTGCTGCCAGGTTGGCTCCCAGATGTGCAAGGCCTCATTGCAGGAGCCAGTGTAGGCTGATCCAGTGAGGCTGACCTACATATTAATATAAATATATATATATATATATATATATATATATATAGATATATATATAGATATATATATAGATATATATATATAGATATATATATATATATATATATATATATTTATTTTTTTTTTTTTTAAATAAAATAAAACTAAAGAAAATGAAAAAAAAAAGAGAGAGATAAGGGTTGGGATGATTGAAAAAAAAGAGATAAATTTAATACCATCATATGTGACATACAGTGTATTACAATTATAGAACTCTTATGTTAAGTTTTACATTTAAATATACCTCCTAGCAGATGCACACTATATTACAGATAGCTGCAAGTAATTCCTGAAATGTGCATATACTGTGCATATGTGTATTCCAGTTATACAGATTACAGTTTACAGTAGGGCATTTGTGCCACTGGTATATAGTTCTTAATTTAATGTAAATATTTTGAAGAAATAACAGATGTTCTTCATCTCACATTGCTGCAGTCCTTACACTAGGGTAGTCCGCTGTCCTCGGTCGGCCCGAATATCAAAGTTTTAGGCTGACGTCGGTCAAGGCGCTTAAGACTGACATCAGAACGTCAGGGTACAAATGCGCATGACCGACGTCATATCCTCAGTCTTTTTTGCCGCATGGTCCGATGCAGAAGCAGCGTTGCAAGTGCCGTTCTGAAATTTTTCAATTCGAGTTTCAGACAGAGTCAAAGTTGGCTAAGTACCCGTTGGGAATATTTTAGTTTTTCTTGCCTCAGTGGTTTACGGATGTCAGAAAAAGTGAATAACTGTATTTCTTGTGGGAAACAGATACCGCATAAAGATTATCATACTTTGTGTATTCCTTGTTTGGGGCCTGAGCACGACGTTGTTGGGTGTCGCTTTTGTGCTAGGTTCAATAGCGCACTATTGCCGGAGGCTAGATTGTGCCAGGTTGGTCTTTGGGAAGCGGTGCAATTATAAGATGCCGTCGGACGCCCGCTTCTTCAAGAAGCGCAAAGACAAGGCAGCTAAACCCAGGCAAGAAGAGTCGTCCGCATCGGACGCCCGGTTCTTTAGAGGCGTCAGTGGAACCGGTGGTTCGCCGGAGGCTTCTCTGGAGTCTCAGGGGGAGACTTTGTTATTGCAGGATGTGGCCTCCCAGGAGGCAGGTCAGGCTGAAGGGGCTTCTCAGGTTACTATACTCCCCTCCCTTCCTAAGGTGGTTAGGCCCTCTCCTTCTGTTTCTAAGGCTTCTCCCAGAGGCAGGCCAGGTTTGGCTTCTGTTGGTGTCACTCCTAGTTCTTCAGGATCTGTGCCCAAGAAGCACATGCTTAAAATGGCAGAAGATTTAATTACTTTGATTAGAGGCTCTTTGCCCCCTCCAGATAAGAGGCCTAGGGTGGAACCAGAATTGGGGAGTTTTGAGCAGCCTTTAGATGTTTCAGAGTTTTCGGCTGAAGACTTGCAGGAGTACTCTCCTTATTCTGATTCTGATGCAGATGATTCGACCCCTTCTGCTTCTCCTCCAGAGGATTTTTCTTTTTCAGAGACTCTTCATTCCATGAGGGAACATTTTAAGTGGGAAGGTCAGGACTTTTCTGATTCCAGGAAAAGGCTTAGGGAGTTTTTACTTTTACCCCAGCATAGGCCTTTGGCTATACCTCCTGTTCTGGATGTTGTGGAAGATGTGCTTGCGGAGGCTTCACTTAACCCTGATTCTTTGCCTCCTGCTCCTGTTAAACCGGATAGGTATTATAGGGTGCCTGAGGCTCATAAATATCTTTATAAGAGTCCTAGGGCGGACCCAGAAACTGTTAGTCAGGGACCTAAGGGTGTCAAGGCCTCTGTTGTCAAAAATCCGGTTCCTCCAGATAAAGAGGCCAGAGCTTTGGATAGATGGGGAAAGAAGGTCTATACTTCATCCACCTTAGCTATGAGGGCTTTGAATTGCCAGTTTCACATGTTGAAATATCAGAACTATCTACTTTCTCAGCTGAAGTCTAAGGTAGATGCTCTGGCGGAAGGCATTGAGTGTAAGGAATTACAAGATTTAGTACATGTCTCTGAACAGGTGGGTAAGCATTCTTTACAATGTGGTTTTGATGCTGTACAGGCCTCGTCTAGGGTGGCTGCCACTGGGTCAGTTCTTCGCAGGCACGCCTGGTTGAGGGATCAGAATTTATCTGAACATGTTAAGACAAGGATTTTGGATGCTCCTTTACAGTCTGATGTGTTGTTTGGTTCACCTGTTGAGTCAGTCTTGAAGAAAATGGAAGACAAGGCTAAGTCTATGCAGACTGTTAAAGATTTTTGCAAGTCCAGCCTCAAGTTTAGTAGGAATTGGCCTGCTAAGGGGTGGACATACCCTTCTTATGATTCACAGTCTAGGGGTAGATCTAGACGTGGTAGGGGCAGAGCTCAGAGCTCCTTCAGGCCTAGAACAGGGAGTTCTCCTGCACAATCTTCAGGTGAGGGCAGGGGCCAGTCCTTTCGTAAACAGGCCCAATGACCTACCTTTTCAGCTGCCAGATCCTTCTTGCCTGGCAGCACCTTTGGGAGGAAGGTTGGCACTCTTCAGGGAAAATTGGAGTTTGATTACCCAAGACAGATGGGTATTGGATATCATACACCAAGGTTACAGGTTTTATTTCCATACCTTGCCTCCTTTCAAAGGCATGCCGGACGTTCCTCCTCAGCAAAGACTAGAGGCTGTAAGCAAATTTCTCTGCTGCTCCAAATAGGGGCCATACAACCGGTCCCTCTGCAAGAAGTGGGCCTAGGATTTTATTCTCGCCTGTTCCTAGTACCAAAGAAGGGGAACACGTGGAGACCAATTTTGGATTTATCTATCCTCAACACTTATCTGGACATTCACAAGTTCAAAATGTTGACGTTACAACAGCTTTTACCTCTGCTGGGCAAAGATCACTGGATGGTGACTTTGGATCTCAAGGAGGCTTACCTTTATGTTCCTATCAGGCTAAGTTGCAGGAAGTATCTGCGTTTTCGAGCTGGGACTTCTCATTATCAGTTCTCTGCATTGCCCTTTGGCTTATCTACTGCGCCCAGAGTGTTCACAAAGGTTCTGGCTCCAGTGATAGCTTTCTTCAGGCTAAGAGGAATACAGATCTATCCTTATTTGGACGATTGTCTGATTCTGGCCCAAGGAAAGGACGAACGTCTTCATCATTTGCAATATGTGATAGCAGTGCTAAGATGCCTGGGGTATTCTGTGAACGAAATAAAGTCCAGTCTAGTACCCTCTCAGGACATGTGCTTTCTGGGTGTGAGACTGAATACAGCATCCCAGATGGCCTTTTGACCCCGGACAAACAAAAGAATCTTTCTTTACTTCCATCAATTGTCTCATCAGTCCAGGCTGACTGCAAGGACAGTCCTTCAAGCCTTGGGGTTCATGGCATCTTGTATTCTGGTGCTTCCCAATGCCAAACTGCATATGAGGAAGCTGCAATGGTATCTCAAAATGTATGGACACAGCACTGCCAAGATATGGACACTGTCATTCAAATAATACCTTGCATTCAAAAGGAATTTTTGTGGTGGGCTCAGGAATGTCACCTAAACAAGGGACTCTCTGTGACCCGCCAGAGGCGAGTCAGATTCTAACGACAGATGCCTCAGACAACGCTTGGGAGCTCATCTAAATGGAAAGTGGGTACAAGACACGTGGCCTGCCAGACTTCAACATCTACATATCAACTTGAAGGAGATGTTAGCAGTCCAATTTGCATTAATAGCTTTCAAGGATTTACTTCTTCCAGGGCAGGTGTTGATTCTAACAGACAACACAACTGTCATGTGGTACATCAACAAGAAAGGGGAACAACATTCTTATCCTCTATGCAGACAAGCAATGATTTTGTGGGAGACTGCTCTCAGTTTACAGCTAAATCTTCAGGCAAGGTTTCTGCCGAGCACAGAACTCCTTAGCAGATGTGTTGAGCAGGCAAATTATGGATCCCCACGAGTGGAAATTGGATCCTCATGTATTTCAGAAATTGACAGTGTTATGGGGAACTCCAGACATAGATCTGTTCGCTTCTCCACTAAACTACCAGCTGCCAAAGTTTTGCACAAAAAGGTTTCATCCCACAGCTTGGAAAGTGGATGCTCTTTCATTCAATTGGAACAATCTTCATGTGTATGCCTTTCCACCTCTGCCTCTCCTCCCAAAGGTACTCCTGAAGGTCAGACAGGACAAGCCAAAGATGATTTTAATAGCTCCAGATTGGCCTCGACAGCACTGGTACCCATTACTGAGAAGTCTGGTACGGGAGCCTCCATGGCCTTTGCCTTCGATTCCACACCTTCTGTCTCAGGAGAACAGTCATTTACTCAATGTCAAACTTCACTCTCTTCACCTGACAGCCTGGCATATTCTGTTTTAAACCCTGGAGGGTCTCAGCTGCCACAGCATGTTTTGAATGTTATTTTGGAGGCCAGGAGGCCTAGTACAAGGAAAGTGTACGCAGATAAATGGAAGAGATTTTTATTTTGGAGTGCAGCAAAGGAATTTGATGTTTCTAAGCCTAATTTAAGTGTGGCTCTTCAATATCTTACTGAGTTACTGGACAAAGGTTTGTCCTTTTCTTCTATTAAGATTCATGCTGCAGCAGTTTCTGCTCACTATGACTGTGACCCACCATTGTTTTCTCATCCTTTGTTTAAGCAATTCCTTAGAGGGGCAAAGAATATAAGACCCCCACGGAGAGCTCCGACTCCTGCTTGGGATCTCAATTTTGTGTTGGAGAAACTCACTCTACAACCTTTTGAGCCTGCAGCTACTGCTGAGTTGAAATATTTATCATGGAAGACTGCTTTTTTGTTGGCCATTACCTCTGCGAGAAGGGTTTCTGAATTACAGGCCCTTATGGCAGTTGAGCCTTTCTTAATTTTCCATAAGGATAGGGTATCTTTGCATTAATCCTTCCTTTATGCCTAAAGTGGTTTCTAGTGTGGCTTTAAACCAAACTATTCATTTGCCTACTTTTTATGCAAATCCCCAAAATAAAGGGGAAAAGATTTTGTACACTTTGGATATACACAGGCAGTTGCGATATTATTTGAGCAGAACTAAAGGGTTCAGGCAGTCTCAGCAGTTATTTGTTTCTTTTGCTTTGGGTTCTCAGGGCAAGCCTGTGTCAAAACAAACTATTTCTAAGTGGATTGGGTTTTGTATTGCTTTCTGTTATTCCCATCATGGCAAGGAGGTTCCAGCTGGGATTAGGCCTCATTCCACTAGGGCTACTGCCACTTCTACAGCTTTGTTAAGGGGTGGCAACTAAAGATATTTTGGAGGCAGCTACTTGGAGTTCAGTGCATACTTTCTCTAAGCATTATCACCTTCCTTTACTCTAAATCAAGTGCTGGTTTTGCCACTGCAATTTTACAGGGCATTTTGGCAGCTCCTACTGCTTTATAGTTTTGCCATCCTCCCTTATCTCTGCTTTGGGATTCTACCCAAGTGTAAGGACTGCAGCAATGTGAGATGAAGAACATAGTACAGTTTTGTACCTACCATAAATGTAGATGTTCAAGATCCACATTGCTGCAGTCCTCCTTCCCTCTGTAGTTAGAGGCGGTTGTGTGGTGTGGGTTGTACATATTGTGAATATTGTATATATTGTACATATGGTTAGTACAAGGGTGGTTGGTTGTTTTTTTGCTGTCTTTTGGTTTTTGACCTTTCTGTTTAGGGTCTTCTGACATCTTGGGCAAGAAAAGACTGAGGATATGACGTCGGTCATGCGCATTTGTACCCTGACGTTCTGATGTCAGTCTTAAGCGCCTTGACCGACGTCAGCCTAATACTTTGATATTCGGGCCGACCGAGGACAGCGGACTACCCTAGTGTAAGGACTGCAGCAATGTGGATCTTTGAACATCTACATTTATGGTAGGTACAAAACTGTACTTTTTGTATAGTTGTGAAATGTATTTGAACCTACAGCCTCTGATTGAAGTCTAATATTGGACTCTTACAGTTGTTTTGTGCTACAGATTAATGCATGCATTCTTGCTTTTACAGTTGTGATATGCATGCTCAATTCGATGCAACTCTAGCATACCAAAAATGATATTGTTAACATTGAATGTTACAATAACACTTCTCTGCTGCATACATACCACTCGCTTCCCTCAGTCTCTCTAGTTGAGTTTCATAGTCCTGGACATTGAACTCATGATCCCTGGCTGCTGGGAAAAAAGCATTATGCATACCAGTCTTGCCTACATTAAACTTTCCATGTCTTACAAGTACCATCTTTAGTTGATACTTACACAGTTGTGAGAAGTCTGCAGTCCTAAATTCTTCCAGCCAACAGTTGATAGTATCCCTCTTTTCCTCTGTATGTCATTAAAATGATGCCTACATTGTTGTCCAGTGTGCAAGATGCCAAATGCACTGGATACAGCCTGGGCTAAACTATTCCACACCTCATACTTGTACTGGTAGCCAGAATAGTCCTCTTGCAGAAGCCTTTGGCTATGGTGCTTTACCAAGAGTCAAATAAATATCCTGGGCTCTAGGAAACCCCACCTCTATGCCCTAATCCTGGCACCTTCCACTAACACAAGTCATGTCTACCAACAGACCTAGAGCAATGGAGACTGATGCTTTCCCACCAATTCCACTTATTGAGTTTACTGGGAGTACACACAACTGAGCAATGCATTTGAGCAAAGGTAAGAGGAGAGCTGCAATGCTACACAGTGAGGAATTAAGTAATTGCAGTTGGAAGGTTAATCTGACATTTGGCCTTAGTTTGAGGGGTGTCTGCTTTTGTAGCCTGGAAATGTATATTGGAAGTTGCAAGGTAACTTTTAGGCCAGTTAGATTTTCAGACATGCACTTGAGGCATAAATGTAATGACCCAACACATTTGTTTTTACCTTTATACACTGAACAAGTTGACTTTTACACTGTAGGATTCAAACCTAGACATAAGGGCCAAAACAGTTTCTTCCATGGCATTGATTTTCCATCTTTGTCGCAGAATAAGTGCTGCTCAGACATAGTCAGGAGTCATATATAAATACAGGTGAAATGTTGAGCTGTTACACATGTATATGTTTGACCTGACAAGGTTATTGGTATAGGTAGGTACAACACTATCAGCCCTGGGGCCTATATAAGCCTAGCCAAAATGGTTCCCTGGCTTTCACCACCCAAGAAAATTATTTTCCTGTGCCCATGTCAAGCAGTTCCACAGAAGTAATCCTCGGGGTGAACTTTCTATTTTCCATCCAGTCGTCAAGATTTTTCTTAGAGGACCAATGAGGAGCTTTGCTTGACATGAATGGGTAGTTTGTTCCAGAGTATGGGAAATCTCTGGGACAGAAATCTATCCCTCCAGCATGTTTTGTTTATTGTGGTGACAAGGTTTATGGCCCTGGAACGTGTGGTTCAGAGAGATTGGGATTTTTTTTTAAGTGTAGCATGACCAACAGCTCTGAGTTTAACATACCCTTGTATGTTAGGCAGAGATCACCTCTGAGTAGGCAATATGTGATGGAGTAGAGCTGGAGTTTTTTGAGATGGTCTGTGTATGGCATCTGTTTAAGACTGGTAATCCTCTTAGTGAGGTATTTCTGTGGCCTTTCCAGTTGTAGGTTTCTTGTGAGATACATGCCAAACAGGGCATTGTACTCTATAATGGGTTTGATGAGGGATGAGTAGAGAGGAACAGTGACCTCCTTTTTACTGGAGGAGAACCCTTTTGTGATGAGGTGTGCCACATGGAAGGATTTCCTGACTACTGTGGTGATGTGGTTATCAAAGGAGAGACTACTGTCCACTTCTCTTCCAAGGTCTCATATAACACTTTAAGTGTTTAGTGATTTACCGCCTATGTGGTAGTTCATGGGTACCGAGTTTTTCCCAAAGGGGATGACAGTGCACATCTTGGCATTGAGCTTGAGGCCATGACTTTGACACCAAGCATCTGTCTCTGTGAGGCCCTTTTGTAGAATGTCTACATCATTAGGTGATTCTATTATGGCACCCAGTTTGCAGTCATCTGCAAACTTTGTTAACCAAAGACCTTCTGTACTGGCCTGCACTTCAGAGAAGTAGATGCTGAACAGAAGAGGACACAGGACCAAACCCTGTGGAACTCCACTCATCACTGGTTTGAAGTTGGACTTGGAGTCGGCTACTTTTACTGTGTGGGTTCTGTCAGTAAGCCAGTTGGCCACCCATCTTGTGACATAGGGATTTATGCCCAGTTTAGTGAATTTATCTATAATTCCAGAGTAGGGGATTGTATTGAAAGCCTTGGTGAGGTCAAGATAGGCTGTGTGCACTACCTTGCCCTCGTCTACAGCTGTAGTGACTTCTTTAAAGAAGTCAATAAGTTTAGTGGACATGATCTACCTTTTACAAACCCAAACTGAGTGGGGTTCAGGTTTTGGAGGTTACCTGTGTCTTTGTAAGCTCCAAGATGATACGTTCCATGGCCTTGCAGACCAGGTTCGTCAGGCTAATGGGATGGTAGTTTCTGGGATCCATGATGGCACCCCCCTTGTGGAGTGGGATAACCATCACTGTGTGCCATTCAGTAGGCACATAGCCTGAGGTGAGGCTATGATTGAACATGGTACTTAGGTGGGGTGCCAGTTTGTTCTGTAGTTCATGCAGTACGCAACCTGGGATGTTGTCTGGTCCCATGGATGCTGTGTTCTTGGCTTTGGAGAAACCTGGGATGTTGTCTGGTCCCATGGATGCTGTGTTCTTGGCTTTGGAGAGTGCATTCTTTACTTGTTCATCCGTGTTTACAGGGGATTTGCATTCTTGTGGTATTAAGTTGGGCCCTTTGGAGGATGAGAGGGGGATAAAGTTAGCACTGAACCTATCTTCCGGGATATTGGCAATATCAATTGTTTCTGTATATCTAGTGCCAGTGTGCTGTAGCTCAGAGCAGATCTGAGTGTTGTCATTGAGATTCTTGACATAGTTGTAGAATGGTTTGTGGTTGTCTTTGGAATCTGTGGCGATTTTATTTTCATAACTGGCTTTGGAGGATTTTATGAGGGATCCCAGCTTCTTGCTGAGGCTGACCAGGGAGTTCTTCCAATCTTGGGATTTTACTCTTTTTTGCAACAGCTTCTTCCTTCTGTTGCAGAGTTTGTTTATGGCATGGGGCCACCAGAATTTTTTTGGAGGATAGCGTCTTGGTTCTGTTGGGGATGACAAAATCCTTGCACTCGTGTATGTGCTTATACAGTGCATTTGTGTAAGATTCAGCAGCCGTACCTCTATTTTCCATCTGCATGGGTGTCGTGAAGTTTGCCACTTCTGTCTTAAGAAGCATGAAGTTGGCTTTGGAGTAGTTTTTGATGGTGGTTTCCTTAATGGGGGGTTGGGGTGGGATATGCATGTCTAGGGTGATTAGCTTGTGGTCAGATCTGACCAGCGATGAGTTGACCTCTGGCATGGAACATCAGTTACCCATATTGGTAATGACCAGGTCCAAGATATTGCTGCCCCTGGTGGGGATGTGGACAAGCTGATCCAAGGTGTTGGAATTTATAAATTCCGGAAAACTTTGAGTGAATGAGTTGGTACATAAGTAGTTTTCTCAGTTGATGGTGGGGTAGTTGGAATCACCCATAATTAAGGTATTGGGTTGTACCTTAATATTTTCCAGTATATTAAGAAATGAAGAGTGGGAATCCTGGGGCATGGTGGGGTATCTGTAACGAGCTACAACCTGGATTGCAGTCTTGCCCAGTGGTAGTTATACTTGGATAATTTTGAATGCTTTATGTTGAGCAACTAAAGTGGAGGTGTGGATGTCCTTAATGAATATGGACACGCCTCCACCTTTAGTGTTTTGGTTCAGGTTAGGTGGCTGAAAGGTGTGGTATGAATTATAGCTTGGTAATGCAGGGGTGCTCTCTGGAGCCTTGAACCAGGTTGATGTCACTGCACAAATGTTGATGTTCTCCATTTTAAGGAGTGCCTCGAGTGAGTGCATTTTGAGGTTTAGACTTCTAGCATGAAGTAGCATTACCCTCAGAGTTTGCTTGCTTGTACCTGTTACAGTGATAAACTTAGCATTTGAACCTTGCCTAAAAAAAGGCACTGTAGGAGTGGCAAGAGCCTTAGCAAGTATCTGGAATCCCAGGGGCAACAGGTGCAGGCCATCTCTGGCAAAGCATTGTGGTCTGTCAACCACGTCGTCCCAGGCAGACAGATACAGGATCCCTTTAGAATGACACCAGAAGCTTAGCCAAATGTTGAAGTTAATAATTTTGTCCTTGTACTGTGGTATCATTCTGGGCGATGGCAGGATGCTATTCAGGGCTAGGATCATACCTGCCTGGGCTTCAAGATCTGAGAGCTCCTCCATGTCTCTTTTCATGTAGTCCAGGGAGGTACATCTCAGGTCATTCACACCAACGTGGACAATGACAGAGTCGTATTTGTATGGAGTGAATGGAGTGCATGTATAATGTGGTGGATACTGGCACCCAACAGGCAGCTGACAGAAGCTTTCTCCTTGTTTAGCCTGGTGAGTTGGACATCAGTTTGCCTGAGTATAGAGTCGCCTATGACTAATGTGCTGGGTACATTGTTTTGCCTTATATGCTGAGGTTGAGTGGCACACTTATTTTGTGGGCTATGTCTCATTTGGGTAATGTTGGTGGGTGGTGGTTGTCTGCGTTTCAGCTTGGGAGGTCTCTGTTGCTTGGGCAGATTTTTATTGACAGCCTCCGTGAATGTGGGTGTCTGCTTTGTGTTTCTATGTGTGGGTTTTGGTAGCATGGGTTTTGAAGGACTATGTGTTGACTGTGGTGTGGTGCAGGTGTTAACCTTCTCCTCTTGACTGTCTAGTCCAGTCTTGGCTGGAGAGAGCTTGGCTTCCAGTTTGGCTATATAAGTGCATCTCTCACAGGTTGTAGTGTTGTGTGGTAGGAGGAGAGGGTTGTCAGTGTACATGAGGCAGTTGGATATAGATCCAGTTGTGTATGTGCCCATGCAAGTCCAGATAGCAGAATTATACTTTCAGAAATATAGTGCACAGCATACCCTCAGCCATACATCTGAAAACTCACTAATGGTGTCTCATCCCTCATACATATAATCCATATCAGCTCCACTATCTAAAATGCTATGAATTAATATAATGGGAAGTGTAACAGTAAAAATGTATGGAATGTCCTGTCCTGTATTAGAACCCAGGACTATATGTATGACAATGCCTCAGTTACACTTGTTGCCACAAGAAAGTAGCAATAACACTTGCCTATATTTCAGTTCATTGCTATAACCTTCACTGTCACAACAGTAAAGAAAGGTTGCATACCCTGTACTAGAACCCAGGATCATTTGTACTTCAGTCTTACACTTAAAACCTGTGGCAATAGTACTAGCTACATGGCATTCCATGATTTACTAATCATTCTTAAGGTCTCTGTGTTAACTGCCTCACAATGCCTCTTAGCGGGTTTGTGTAGTGCCCAGTAAAGTTTTTTGAATATATCCAATGTTTATTTTTGGCTATCTGGGTCTGCTTCCCGGGTGGTCTGTTGTCCATTTTGTGCACTGCCATGCTTCACACAAATGAGATAAGCACAGCCAAACCCACCATTCGTTTCATCCATTCCTGTGATTTCACTATACAGCTCATTATTTGATCACTGCCCCCCCCAAAAAAAAGAAGAAGAAGGAAAAAAAATGCAACAAAGGGATAACTAGTTGAAATGAGGAAAATCATTCTATGACATGCACACTAGAAAATAATGGTTCACATGAGATGTGTCTACATAGATCTGGATTTGAACTCTCACTACAATGAGCCTTCATAACACAGGATGGGTGCCTTACCCCTTTTTGCCACGCAAACAGCTTTGCAGCAAGGAACTGAAATCAGTCTGCACATAACTAACTGCAACATCATCTACAGTAATATGAAATCACACAACTGCTATTTGTACATTTATTATTTTTAGATGTAGTACACTTAGTGATCACACAATCGGTTATATTTATAGTTTGCAAATATACATGTCTGTCTTATCTCTCTGTGTTTGCAGGTCATTCTTTTGTAATCTGACCAGTAATCTGAGACATGCACTCTGTAAGCCATTCTATATGATTGGCCTTAAACTGTGTGAGGATATTAAATGGAGATAATATCATATGCAGTTGCCAACAAATGAAGGGTTGGATGTGCTGCTTACTTACATTTCCAATCTTACATCTAATACTTTGTAGATCTAACCTGACACACCCTGTGGATGTAAGGCAGTGCTGTTGTGCTTTCCTTCTCCCTACCAGTAGTCATTCACAGTTGCACTTCATTAAAAAATAACAGTGATGGAGTGCTTGAACTATGTTTACATCTCCTATATGGAGTTTAGTATTTGGGATTCAGCAATTCTAATCAGTTCACACCTTATTTGCATATTCACTGTGTTAACAGCTCTGAAGATATACCATGTAAAATGGCAACCACATAACTAGGCAAACTGAAGGTGAGGAGACTTGTTTATGTGGAGAAGACTGAGCATATGCCATTACTTTGGGATATATCTGTACAGAGGAATACTGAACTTCAGAAGGTATGCTTGCATTTTTGTCAGCTACATACTGCATATGTTAGAATGTAATTAAGAAAAATCTGAAGCAAGCCTTTTACATTTTTAGCTATATGCATTAGTTAGAAGTGTACTGATGCCATGGGCATGTTTGTCAAGGCATTTCACAGGTATATGTGTTTTCCAGTACTTTAAAATGGAATGATCTGTGATAAATATATACAAATGTTTCAGGAACAGTTCACTTGATAGCAGTTTTAGCATTTCAAATATGGTTTATTAGGAAATGTGTCATTTGCCTCCTATTTTGGGGGTGGAGAAATGCTCCATTTCTATTATGGCACAAATAAGGATATGTTGTTGTTGTTGTTGTTGTGTCTTTTGGCTTTTCCCGGTTAGGGGTCACCACAGTGGAACTCTGGTCCGCTAATGATTGGCAGTAGTTTTTTTATGTGCAGAGTTGCCAGCCCTGACGCACAACCTTCAACGAAGGTACGCCCATTCACGCATGTCTCCTGACAGAATATGCTCTAGCTGAGAATTGAATGGGACAACGTCTTACTGTCAGGCGACAGTGCTACCGCAGCACCACCACCGCAGTTATTGTTACTCTCCTTTATTTGTATCCAGCCCGTTATTTGTATTTTACATGTCTAGACTGTTTTATGTTTCTCCATGGATAATACTGAAATGCTACCATTTCTCTTTTATCTGGGAGTGGTTAATTTGTATTTATGTGATACTTATGTGTATTATCCTTCTTTTGTCTTTTAGGACACCTAGAAGTATGCCATTCAGGTATGCCAATCATTGAATATCACAGTTCACTGATGCTGAAAATCAAGTATTAGTGGATGCTTTTAGGCAACATGGTACCTTTCTGCTTGAAAGAGGATGGGGAGATATGGCACAGAATGCAAATTTGGTGCCAAATTGTGGATGATAATGTTATGGGTGGCCAGGACAGGACATATGAGCACGTGTGCCATAGAGCAATTGACATGATCACTGCTGCATGGAGGAGAGCAGCTACAGTGGACCGTGATCAGATAAGTACCAGGGGAGGCCCCACTATAGAACCAGCACTGACACAAAATGAAAAGTTTTTGTCAACTGCTAGGGATCCAGACAGCTCCAAGGAAAGTGCAAAACAGCATGTACTTGATGTTGGAGCAATAGTTTCAGGGACAGCAAGCATATCCCAGGTGGAGTTTCTAGGTAGGCTTTGGTATCTCAATGGTTGCATACTGTTGTATAGTAAAACAATTGAAATCAATAGAATACTTCTGTGTTACAAAAATTACTTTTTTTTGGGGGGGGTTGAAGATTGCTACAGTTTCTAACACATTCTGATTGATTAGCATAGGTTGGATTTGTCAGTCAAGTTCTTGTTGAAAGTATAGTAAATGGACATATAAAGGGTTAAAAGTATTACCCCCTTGTTACTGTTAATTGTGGTGATGTTGCCCTTACCTTTTGCTTAACTTCTTCCAGGACCAGTTCCTTGCACTGGGATGCCCAGAACCATGACCCCATGGCCTACCATGTCTGGCTTGCAGAGGAGAAACTCTTCTACAGATGGTAAGCCAAACATTTTTAGGTCATTACTGATGAGCAATTTAAAGAAATATTTTAGTGTGTCAGATTGATGTCAGGGCAGTTGTGTGTATTGCTGTACTGTCTGTAATAGTGGCAGCACTGTTAGTTTGTTAGCATATATTGGGTTATAGTAGTGTAAGCATTATTTTTTTCCAGTGTTTGTCGCTTTTTATCACAGGTGATTCTGACAGTGCAAGTGTGGGACCTCAGTGTATCAGCAGACTCTGATTGTGTTGGTTGCCAAACAGAGGCACAGTTGTGGAGCACAGAGGATGAATCTGACACTGAGGTTGACATACAGCCATCCCCTGCAATTCCATCAGACACAGCCAGTAGGCCTACACCTACACATTCCAGTGAGCCCTTAACTATTGGACAGGTGGAGAGCAAGGCCATGGATCAGGGAACTGGCTTCAGTGCCTGTTGACTGTGGCTGTAGCCAAACTGTGGGCAAAGTGCCATGCAGGAGGGTTGTTAAGGGTGCTTAGAGGAGACCTGCTGCCCCTCCTCTACCTGATCCAGGAGTCTCTTCCCGTGCTACTGAATGCATGTCTAGGGCCATCATGGAGGCACAGGCACATTCCCATAGGTGGTCTACACAGATGTTCAAGGTTGTAGATATGGCACAGGCTGACATTGGTAACTGCCTCCACTGTATTGCTGATTCAATGGATTGGACAAATGACACTTTGGAATGAGGGGTGTCTGTGATGGAACAAGGGGTGCCTGTCATTTGACAAGTGATGGCACTGTCATTTGATATCTGCTGGGAGGGGAATGGCATCCTTGTTGGAGTAGGTCAGCCACATCATCTGCTGTTAGTCAATGTGGTTGTGCTCTATCACACACCATAGCGGCAGTACTTCCAGTGCTCCATCAGTGGGTGAACTGTCTGCACCCAGACATGGCTGGCCATGGGGTCATGGTTCTGGGCATACCAGTGCAAGGAACTCATCCAGCAGACATCAGTCACAGTCATGTAGCAGCAGTGTATCTGACTGTGGCCATGGACTTGCCAGTGCAACTCCTGGCAGAGCCATTTCTAATGGTTGAAGATGACAGCAATGAAATGTCACCGCTACCATGCATAGCTCACACTTGACCAACATACCAAGATGTTTAGCTAGCACAGTGCTAGGCTGTGTTCATGTAGACACTCACATACCAATTTCACCTGAAGGACCCCTATAGACACACACACACACACACACACACACACACACACACACACACACACACACACACACACACACACACACAACAGTTAAATTATTCAGCCGTGCAACTTACTCATTTTGTCTCACTGGCCATTTGTTGGTTTATCCGAATGTCTGTCTCCTTCTCTTTCTTACTCACACACACTCACCGAGCTTTTGTGCCAGCCTAGGCTTCCTGCCCCCACCCCCCCCCCAACACCCTTGCTAGTGATGATAACTGTGGCATATCCCTATTCTCTATCATTTGGATTCAGGGATACATAAACCTTGTGTCTGTTGCTCAGGGTACATAGCTGACTTAGTGCTTAGTATATCTGCATTTCTGGTAATTGTACCTTTGACTTATATTGGCCTTAGAAAATTTTAGACAGTTGATAGCATCAAAATTTCACCACTTTATTGTGAATGATCTTGTGAATGATCTTGTGAGAGGTGTGAAGTCTGAAACTGCAATGTGTATCATTACTTTCTAATGTATGTCTTTAAAGATTTTCTAGTACAAAAGTATGGGGCTAAAATGAGACATGCAGTGATCATTGGTACTGTTGAGAAGTATGACTGTTTGAATCTTTAATTCCTGAGACCTACTATTTAATAATGGACACATATCAGTCAAATAGGTCCCTGCTGTCACATGTTAAGGTCATTTCTGTACAAATCTCCCACCTTTTAATTGCCTACTGTACCAAGTAATGAAATACAAGGATATGCCACTCATTCATATTATTACACTCCAGGTTCAATACTTAGCTTGTAAATGCAGCAGTTGCAACCATTTTAATTTAGGGCTGACTCTGCATCAATGTTACTATATGTATGTGTGTAGGAGGAAGGATTTAGGCCATTACATGGTGAGTGAGTATGCTATGTATTGTCTCTTAGACAAAGCAAGGGTATATTGAGCATCGCTATGTTTGCCTACACCAACAGCAGCTGGTGGTTCACCCTATGGCTCCTCATCTGCATGTGGCTGTGGTGACCTTGGCATTGGTGGTAGGATGTGTGCACATTTCTCTTGCTGATTCCGCTGAAGCTGTTTTCTCAGGATGATGTTGTGCAACATGGCACACACTGTGAATATTTCAGTACATGTCTGTGGACTGTACTGCAGGGCTCCCCCAGATGTATCTAGGCATGAGAACTACCTCAGCAGCCCAAACACACACTCTATGATATTTCTGGTTTGAGTGTGTGCCTCATTATGGCTTTCATCGGTGGGTGTGTGTGCATTTCTGATGGGTGTCATCAGCCATGGTTCCAGTGCATAACCTGCTTCCCCCATTAAATGAACCTGTGAGATATCCCTCCTAGCAAGCATCTGATACAGTTGGGAGGTGTGCCAGATATGTGAGTCATGGTAACTGCCAGGGTTGCCAGCACACATATTCAGGATGATTCCCTTGGCATCACACACAACTTGGTAGTTAATAGAGTGGAAGCCTTTTCTGTTTATGTAGCGCCTACCCTGTTCCCTGGGTGGTGCCTTAATTTCTATATGTGTGCAATATATGGCTCACATTAAGTAATTCAGGATAGTGTGCTACGTGTTAAAACCCCTGCATATTTGTGGCACTATCCTCAGGAGTGCATGTAAAATATATGTGGTCACTGGCATATTGGAGCATAGCGTTCAGAAATTGATTGAAGATCCTGGATGCTGATGCCTGTGACACCACCAGCATGTCCCCTGCTAATATTCTAAGTGCTACACATATTTTCTTTCCACTGGGATGGTTTCCCATCTGTTTGCCCTGGCTCTGAGTTAAAGAAGACAGAGGTTGCAGCATTCCTGTAGTGTCTCAATCCACCCTGTAGAGCTCTACAATTTCCACGTCATGTAGGTTCTGATAGGTTCAGTGGGGTCTGAACACTCTTCTCCTTCTTGACCTAAGTCTATTAGCAGCAGCGACAGACTTTGGCCTGCTGCACACATATATAAATTAAAGCAACAGTCACCCCTAATATTGTTTTTGTGCAGACTCCTTTCTGTGGCTGTATTCCAGTAGGATTTGGAATTTGCCAGGGAAAACCAGCACAGAGTCTACAAAGTTGCTTTATAGTTTGTTGAATAGCTCTTCCATGTTGGATTGGTTGATTAGCATACAGTTTCTTGTGTGTGTCCATGTGTCTTGTGAAGTGGTACTCTTAGGGAAAGAGATTTTTGTCAGATAATGTATAGGTTAGAGTTAGGGGCAGTATTAGGGTAAGTGCACATACATAAGGTAAGGCAGAAGGTGCAAGGGCCCGTGGTTTCTTTACTCATATATGCTGGCCCTGATTCTAGCACTACCTCTGCTCCTAACCCTAACCTTACATACTAATCTATTAAAATTCCCTTCCTTAACAGCATCACCATTCAGACAATTTTGATATGAAGTTACTTTTAGTATTAATTGGAAAAAGAATCTGTTTATTTTCTTTCAATCAATTGGTATTCAGTGTTTATTTTGATCGGGTTAGTTTCTTTTTGAACTGGCAACATCAAAGTGTTTTGCAGTGATAATTGTGCAGTTCATTTGAGTGCTCTAGAATTGTTTATTAATAACGGCATGTGTTGCATACACTGTTTAGCTCGCCAGCAGCCCAGCAAAAACAGTGTTGAATTTTGGAGAAACATTATATCCAAACCAAACTGTGAATGCAAAGAAATTAATTCCTTCCTTGTGGATAATAAGCTGGTATACTGCAGTTAATAAATACACCAACTATCCTAACATAAGAAGATTGTAGATGACTCAGAACTGTTAAAAAATTAGTGATGGTTGGAGTCTTGTTTACCCACTGTACTAGCTTTGATCCCTACCTATTACTCCTACCTATTTTATTTTCCAGTTCTAGTGGATTGCCCGTATTTTCAACTTAGCGTGTCCTGAAGGAGATGTGTAGGTCCAATTGGTGGAATAATTTGGTCGGTCTCCTAGACTGCACTCTGACTCTGTGTGCAATTAGCAAATATTAGAGTGATAGAGGAAAAAGAATAAGAGGGTGCCGGCTGTTCAAGGACTGATTTACAATACGTCGGGCAAAGGTTAGCAGGATACTGAGAATGAATCCTTAGAGTTATCCGTAATGTTATAGACTTCAGAAGCAAACAAGTAATGCTTTCACTGTGCCTGGTCTTGTTCAACATACACGTTGAGTACTATGAGCACTTATTGGGGCAAATAATGAGATGTCCTGTATAAAAGATGGTTTAGCTCTAAGAAACCACACCACTAATGATATATACACACATTCACACACACGCACACATACACACACACACACACACACACACACACACACACACACACACACACTACTGCAACTTTTTTTAGTGGTTGCCATCAGATATGTTTCCAGTCTTTCCAAGAAATCTTTTGAAGCATGAGGGAATTTAATTACACAACAGACTGTTATGTGATATCATCAAGGACGTCTTCCCATTCCTACATGTTTGATAACATTTCTGACAGTATTTTAATTGCCAGACTTAGAAATGTCATGGATCTCATGAATGGGCAGCAACAGACTGATCAAAAGAGCTCTGCCTCTGAGAAAGAGCCTATCTAAAAATAGACATGCCCCCTGAGATCCTCCGTGCTTAACCTTTGCCCTCTCCCATTGTTGCCTACTTACTTAGCAACATTGGTTGTTTAGCAGCTGTAATCAAATATGAGAAAAAGGTCCAGGTATTTTACTGTAGGGAAGTGGAAGAAAATATTGCAGGTAGAAATATTAAGCATTAATTATATCTTCTATGACTGTTTTTACATCGCAGTTTTAAGGATTGAGAAGAAAACAGGCTTATAAATACTGAAAATAAAGCTGTTCATACTGCAGGCATAGTATTATAATAATTATTAAATGATATGTTTTCTCTCCTTTTTTTAAGAATTCTGTTTAACCTTCTGGTTAAGTTTTACAATGACTTTTCCTTAATGCAGATTAGTTTGCATTAATGAATTATACTGACATTACAGTATGTCATTTTATTTTCATCCAGCTGACAGGGTGATTGATGTCATCACTTCTGTTGGAGTGACTCTATCGCTAAGTGTACTACATAGAGACTGTTAACCCTTTGGTAAACGGGCATTTGTAGGTACTGAATACTTTGATCATTTAGCAAATGAGTTTTCTTGTTTTGGTTTTAATGGGTCATCTTCTAGTATTGCATTCTTTAATTTTGACTGGAATTTAAAATTTTCATAAGCTTTCAGATTTTGGACAATATTCAGATTAACAAGACTATCTTGTAAAATATTTACATTTAAATTTTATTTGCAGAACCACTGTACAAATATGTCAGAAGTAGGTTCAAACTTGATAATCAGTGGTATATGACACTGAAATTTCATTATGTTTACAATATAATCATGACATGACAATGGCCCTGGATACTTTTAATATAGCCTGTATTTCATAGCTGACAAAGCCGCTCATATGTTTCCAGTATTGCTGGTAGTGCGCAGATATGGTGCTTTATTCTACTGTTTATAACATAGTTTTATGAATATTCCTGTACTTACTTAGATTGCTGTCTATGGTGGAAGATGGATTCCAGGACAACCCAAGGCTTATTGTTTCTTCCTGAGCAAACTAAGAATTCATTGATAATATCATTAACATCTGCTAAAGCTATGGTACATCGCTATTCAGCAGAAGTAGAGCATTTGTAGGAATTCTTCAGGGATATAATAGAAGGTTCTAGACTAACCATGGAATGAGTAATGGTCATTCCTGACACCATTATGCATCCACTACTTGAAAAGAAATCTGCAGTGCTCTTTTCTTCATAGTATTTGCTGACTGGATCTGAATAGGTAGCATTCCCTCTACCAAATGACTTATTGACAATAAAAATATGGATGATGCCTGCAGCAAGGGGGCTGAGGAGAATGAACACTAGAGGTATGACGTATGGTAATAAGGGGTTGTGGGCATATGTCCCATACCAGTATTAAATTAACATTCTGTAGACTGAGATTCCTACTAAAGTGCAGGAAGATGTTCAAATTCTCTTCTTATGGTGACTGAATTGTGACTTTACTCTTTCTGTATGTAAATCATCAAAAAGTATTTCCTTCATTCCTGCTTATCTCCTCCTCTGATGAAGTCTATTTTTGCTTGTTCTCCTTGCTGTAGTAGTTGGTGATATGTGCTTTTTTTAATGTATCACTACTGTGTACATGTATAATTCTCACAGGTTTCTCCTGATATGAAGAAAAGTTGGTATGAGTGTAACAGCTTCGTATTAGAATGCAAATAAATGAGATGCAGTGATGCAGACGTTATGATGGTATCTCACAGCATCTTGTTCTCCAGTTTGATTCTCAGATGTGATGTTTTCTGTGCAGAGTCTGCGATGTCTGTATTATAATGTGCTGGTTTCATGGCATGTAGTAAGTTAATAGATAGATATGCATGTAAATTGAGATTGCATGATTGTGTGTGTGTGTGTGTGTGTGTGTGTGTGTGTGTGTGTGTGTGTGTGTGTGTGTGTGTGTGTGTGTGATTTACTGTAGACAACACCTTTCCCAGAATGGGTTTCGATGCTTATTGCCCTCTGACTGCTGGGTTAAGGCCCAGAATTCCTGCATCCCCATAAAGGATAAAAGTGGATTATCAGAAAGTGAGTAGATGGCTGGATGGATAGAAGGGTAGAAGGAAAACATAAATTTTACCTTTTAAGTATTAACTCATTTGGAATCAGTATTTCTGTTGCAGGAAGACTGCACTTCTGTTATTTCCTCATCATGTTGAACAACAGATCAGTAACGTTCCCTAAAATAGTGCATTTACTACTACCTATACTACTCGGATGATGTGAACTCTACAGTACAGTCTGACAAATGTCTGATGGTGGCTGACACATGGTTCAGCAATAGAGACAGTATATACAAGAGTGACCAACATGCTTTTCTTCCTAAGAAAGGCGCACAGTATCAACGCTGAAACTGGTTTAATGGTAACAAAACATAAAATAATAACAAACAAGTACTAAGCGCTTTCACCCGTACACATTCTGGGCATCATCAGAGTACTGAATAATTCTTTAACTGACGTCCATATTTAAAGGATTTGTTAATTGATAAATTAATAATAATATTAATTAATTGAACCACAATGCCTAACCAACAACTTTTAAAGTAAAAATTCCTTACAAATAAGGACATAGGAACTTATTAAAATCCATCAATATGTAAATAAATAAATATATATATTAAAAATACAAAAGAAAAAAATATTGCATGTATATATATTACTCCGTTTTTGGAAAAAATCATGTAAAGTGAGTAATAAATACCTAAGACAATGTGTATTGAATATAAATATATAACTGAATATATAGATAAAAGCAAACTAATAACAACCTCTGTAAAATTGTCCATTGACAAAATTACATTAAAATAACATTAAAATACTGTAACATAGATAACTATGTTATATTGAATACATAAATGAATGAATACATAAATGAATTACCTGACAAGAATGTATTTCCTAATAAAAAATGTGTATACGTATAACATAAAACAACTGTTAGGTGTTGATAATAGTTAAAAAATTTTTTTTTTTATTAGGAAATACATTCTTGTCAGGTATGATGCCCAGAATGTGTATGGGTGAAAGCGCTTAGTACTTGTTTGTTTTATTATATCTTTATTATTTTATGTTTTGTCACCATTAAACCAGTTTCAGCGTTGATACTGTGTGCCTTTCTTAGTTTTCCTGGTTTTGCTATCGTGGATTTATGCTTTTCTTCCTCCTCCTTGTAAGGAAATGGCACTGGAGTAGAGAGATTGCAAAGTCATCCTCACGGAGATGGTCTGCCTACATCATACACTACTGATGGACACAATCAGTTACAAGCTGTGGTAATAGAAGGCTCTAAAGACACCAGAGACTAGGCTGAAGGTAGGGAAGTTTGGTGGAGCTAAAGCACATTATTTCCTGAAAACACACTGAGCTCTGACTCCTTAGGAAGAGGGCATCTCAAAACAGCCTGTGTGAAGACTATAGAACAGATATAGGTGGGAGGTTGGCATAATGGTTAAGGTGCTTACCTTACAAACGCAAGTTGCAGGGTTTGATTCTGACATGGGGTAATTGGCTAGGTTTAAAATGGCTGATAAGGGCAATTGGCCTAGTACTAACCTATGAACCTATATGTGGCCAAGCCAGGTATGAAAATAAGGTACATAAGGAAAGTGGTGGCTGAATGCAGATGTCCAAGAAGTTATCAAAAGTGCAGGAAAGTGGGAATCAGAAAATATGGATCAGACCAAGAAGGAATAATGCTTAATTGAACAAAGAGGGTAAGAGAGCAGTAACAATAGCAAAGAACAAGGCATCAGAGGAACTCTACCAGCGTCTAGAAAGTGGCTCAGCAAATAGCACAAAGAAACTCAGATGCAAGGCACAGGTAGAAAGATAAAGAAGATATGGATGGCAATAACAACCTGGTCACCTGTCCACCGGACATCAAAGGGAGATAGGAGGGGGACTTCCATTAGCTTCTCAGTGAAGAACACCCCACAGAATCAGTAATGTGTGAGACACTGTCCACAGTGAGAGAGGAATAAGAGCCCACCCTAGGAGAAGTGAAAACCAGCACTAAGGAAAACTATGTCCGGGAAAGTAGCAGGCCTAGATGAGGTCATGACAGATATGAACAAGATGTTAATTGTGTTAGGGGAGATGTGACTCCAGAGGGCAATCATAGCAGTATAGAGAGAAAGATGCATCACAGTTGACTGGAGAATAAGCATCCCAACACCAGACTACAAGAATAAGGAGACATTCATAACTTTGGGCACAATAGATGTATCAAACTCCTGATATACTGCAGTGCTGGGGAGTGATTGATAAATCAATATGCAAAGTAGCAGAAAGTAAGATGGAAGATGAACAAGCTAGATTCTGATCAGGATGCAGTATTACTGACCCAATGTTTGCAGTGAAAAAGATAGTTAAGAAGAATCTAGAGATGAGGAAAGAGTCCAAATGGGTATTATTAAACTTGGTGAAAGAGTATGACAAGGTCTCAAGATGGCTGATCTAGGCAGTCATATCATAGTTTAAAGTCTCAGAAATATTCGTAGAATTAGTGCAGGCTATGTACTATGGCTATGTATGTAGAAACTCAGAATTTACATTTCTTTGTAAGCTGCATCTCGCCAGGAAACCACAGCAATAAAGGACACTTTACATATAAAACCTAGTAATTAAGCCTTGTCCTAAGACAATAGAAAGATTGTCTTAGTCCAGACTTGTCTCCAAGCTTGAGATCAAACAGTCACAAAATGCTTCATTCTCAGCTTTCTTTCAGCAGGGTGCACTCTGGTTACATTTTTGAAGCTCAGAACATATAACACAGTTTTCTTACATTTAGTTTTCTTCACATTTGTAAAACAAGCCTATGGATTATATTAATATTTACAAATGACATAGAATTATTTACAAAATTATATCTAGCTAGGCTGGCAGCCTTCAAACAGGCTCTGAAAAGTTTTGACTCTAGCTTTCATTTTATGAAATGGCTTAGTATTATTTGCCATCACTGCCAATGCTGGAGTTCCTAACTCCAATAAAGAGCCTAAGCAAGTCTGCCTCCTCAAAGCCCACTTCAGCTCACACTTGTATTTAACCCATATACAGAAAATAACAGAAGCTCATTTTTGCCTGCCCTCTGTGCTTTCAGACAAATAAACAGTTAAATGGCCCTCTTTAGTCTAGTTTAACTATACATAAGACCAAATGTTTTTTTTTCTTTTGTTTTAACCTTTTCCTCTGTATTCACTAAGTTAGACCATTTGTTCTGTTGGGGGTGAGTGACAGGCATCCTTGAGCCAGATGTGATTCCTGCAACCCATTCTTTACTAACAAGTGATAATAATGAGCCCATTTGTTCTATTTCTGGGGGGAGTCCGGTATAAGGGAAGAGGCGAACTTTAGGTCCAGAGTGACAGTCTACACTTAATCCTCCCTTTTCTCCTGCATCTTAAGTTTCTACTTGTATAAGTAAGGCATGGAATAGGTGTCAGTTCTGGACTTTCACTTGCCTCTGGAAGAGACATAAGCCAATAAGAGAAATCCTTGCCCACTCACAGAGAGTTACTATTGACAGATTCAACAGACACCATGGGAAATCATGCTCTACACATGACTCATCACATTAGCCTGCAAGCATACACACCACCCCTAACCCCTCGAGAGAGTTGAACAGACATTGCTCCCTTCATTCTTCTCTCTCTCCCTGCTACCTCTGCCAGGATCATGAGCTATTAATCAAACATGGGTCACCTTGGTTATATTCAGAGACTTCTATCCTCCATGATGTCAGACCTGTATACAAATCATTGATTTTAAGTCAGCCTCACTAGCAGTCCTAGCAGAACTGGAAAATCAAATTCCAGAAGGAGCTATACAGAGTGCTTCTTTCAGACAAATGATCAAATCACAACCTATATGTTTCCTTGTCACATTAAGCATTAGCCAGTTGGTCAGATATCAATAAAAGGCTATCTGTGAATCAAACTCAAAGTCCTGAGATGTGTTTGGTAAAATGAGTCTGTCCATTGTACATTGTTCAAGCTGTGAGTAGTACGATCCTTCAAATAATATGCTATTTAAGTTCTATGTCTACAGGCTTGTGTAGCAGCATAATACTCAAATAGCAAACTTCGCTTTGAATTTCATCTTGGGCAACAGGACACCAAGATTTGCCAGGCAATTGGTTTATTTATTTATTCATTCATTCATTTAATGAAATTTGAATATTGGGAAATTCCGACTTGGTAGAAGTGCATTTTCAGTGGAGGCCTGGGAAGAAAAGCTCCAAAGTACTATAAAACATTTTAAGAATAACAATTTTGCAGTCTTTAAAATAATATGAAAACAAAAATATAGTGTAAATAGGCATAATATGAAAACACTTCTTAAGAATAGATACAGTGATGATTTAATCGCAAGAGAAATTTAAGCCAACTTATAGAGAAATTAAAGGTAAGTTAGTATAATGCAAACAGGAAATGCAATACAAAGTATGAAAAAAGCAGGCTTGGGGTATATTTAGAGAGAAAACCAGGGGAGAAATTTTGATAGAAATAAGTGAATGAGTGAAGAATGGAGAGTAAAGAGGTGTAAGGTATGAATAGGTATTTGTTTATATTTAGGGATACAGTTTATCTTAGTGGTGAGCAAGAACAGAGCCATCTTTTGGCTAGGAAGTCTTTCAGAATGGTTTTGAAGGATGGGAGGGATAGTTCTGCCCTGATGTTATAAGGAGTTCCAGGCCTTGACAACTTGGTATGAGTATAGTCAATGCTCAGCAGATGTGACAGGTTTCTGGACAGAAAGATGTTTGTGGTTCTAGGAACTAGGAACACAGTTTTATAAAATGTTATTAGTACTGGACAAGCAGATGTGTTTTGGATAATTTTATAGGTATTAAGAAGCCGTGTATAAGTTAGATGATGCGGTAGTTCTGCATATTTTAGGCTTTTTAGTGCTATACAGTGGTGGGTTCTGAAAGGAGTATTTGCTGCAAATTTACCATTGTTGTTATAACATTTTTCAAGTTTTGATTTTTGTGATACCTGAAGATATCTAAGGATGGGAGCACCATGAGGATGTGTAGGCGGCAGATAAGACTTGGCATGTGTAGCTTTAGTTTTGTTTGTGAGAATGTTTTTGGCTCTATAAAGCATCCCTTATTTTTGATGAATTTGTCATATGCAATTTTGTATATGTAGATTATCATCCATTTTCATCCCTAATAATTTGTTATGATAAATCACTTCAATGGTTGTATTATTAAGAGATAGGACTTTAAATTTTGTTTTTTCATGGGTGAGGGATTTGGTGAAAAAATTAGTAGAGAAAACACAACAAACAGTCCTGGATAAGGAGCCCTCTCAGATCCAATATCAAAAGTCAAAAAACAGATAGGGCTCACCACGGCTAATAAAAACTCTTTTATTCCTGCAGTGCAAGTAAGTAAAATAGCAGAATCAAGGTTAGTTTAAAACATTTTCTAGCAGCACGTCCTTATAAACATTGATTTTTTGAATTTCCTTGATTCTGCTATTTTTATTGATATAGTTTATATATATATATATGTTTGTTGAAATGTTATGTTTGTTTTTATGTTTTAGGAAGGCACATTATGTTTATTATGATAGAGATATATTTTATGATGTATGCCTTTATTTTTTAAATGATTTAAACATGTGATGATGCTATGATGATGCTGATTGGGTGCTTTGTATTGGTGTCCATATTTAAGAATGTTTTTTTGAAATGTAACTGTTTTGAAGTCTGATGAAGCGTTGAGAGAACGCGAAAGCTCTTACTTGCACTGCAGGAATAAAAGAGTTTTTATTAGCCGTGGTGAGCCCTATCTGTTTTTTGACTTTTGAAAAAATTAGTAGTTTGTTTTTTGTAG